>NC_027751.1:3121415-3133563 GCF_000695525.1 Brassica oleracea var. oleracea
TTATGTTTGGAACATTTCACTAATGGGATAATAGACTTTTTTGGTGAAGAGTATCTAAGAAGACCTACGGCGGAAGATCTTCAACAATTACTCGATATTGGAGAGGTACGCGGGTTTCCAGGGATGATTGGCAGCATTGATTGTATGCATTGGGAGTGGAAAAACTGCCCAACGGCTTGGAGAGGGCAGTACACACGAGGTTCAGGAAAGCCGACAATTGTCTTAGAGGCTGTGGCATCAGAAGATCTTTGGATATGGCACGCATTTTTCGGATTACCAGGTACCCTAAACGATATCAATGTTCTTGATCGGTCTCCTGTTTTTGATGACATTATACAAGGTCGAGCACCTAAAGTTAAATTCAAGGTCAACAATCACACTTACTGACAGAATTTATCTGAATTGGTCAACATTTATCCAATCCATCCCACTTCCTCAAGGTAATAAAGCAGAGCTGTTTGCTAAACATCAAGAATCCACTAGGAAAGATGTCGAACGGGCTTTCGGGGTATTGCAATCGAGGTTTGCAATAGTAAAAAACCCAGGTCTACTATGGGACAAGGAAAAGTTAGGGAAGATTATGAGAACTTGTGTCATATTGCACAATATGATTGTGGAGAACGAACGAGGCGGATACTCTCTAAGTGATACTTCTCAGTTCGAGTCAGGAGAGTCAAGCCGAAGTTCGAAGGTCAAAAGGAGAGAAAGTTTGCATTTGAATAACATGCTAGGCATGCGCAATGAAGTTCGGGATTCAGGAAAACATGATAGTTTGAAAACTGATTTAGTTGAAAATGTATGGCAAAAATTTGGTAACATAGATGAATAATCTTTGTATGTTCATCAATTATCAATGTAATGAATAAATTTTATTTATAAAATATATTTTATAATATTATATTCATCTTTCCAAAATAATTTCAAAACTAAAAAAAATTTATAAATATATTATTTAATTCTTATGAACCCCTTCTTCAGGTTCACTAATGCAGAAGCACAATAGCAAAAAGTTCAATACTATTCATGTTCCCACCAAAAAAATAATAAAAAAAGTGCTATGAACCCCAAAGGGGGGTTCACTTATGTGGATGCTCTAACACGTCAGGAAATGGTCAAAAATGTTGTGAACAGTTTATGACGAAATTTTTTACGACATTACTGACCATTTATATGGTCAATCATTTTTGATCACTTTCTAACCAAATTTGATTCTGACGGACGATTTTTGACGACTTTAGGAGGTTAGAATTTGGAAAAAAATGCTTGTTCCTGACCATTTTCTTTCCTATTTATTGGTCAAAAATTAAACAATTTCTTGTAGTGTTATCCATGACATTGGACATACATATGGAGTGAGAGAACTAAATTGATGAACTCCACTTTCTTTCTCTCTAAATATTTACATGGATAGATGGTATGATTTCTAGTTCATGGCCCGATGCATATACTTTGCAGTTTGCACATTTGTTCTCAATGTTGGCATAGAACAAGTCTTCAAGTCCGCGTAAGAGCACAAAATAATGACCCTAAATTCATTCCCCCCACTAAGTTAATGTTACTTAGAAAAAAAAGACAGCAATTATCTGCACAAATGTCGAATCAGTGATATTTATATACCCATACGCGTCAATATCAAATATAGTTTTTTCTCTATGGATGGATTTAAATACGTTTTGACTTTTAAATCCATTTCAATTTTTTTTTTAAAATACTACCAACTCTGAAATTAGAACTAACATGAGCTCTCCCTACAATCATAGGCTATTGTTTATAAGAAAATAATAAATCAGGGTCAAAACTACAGGATAGTAGTATTGCACGAATAAAAGCAAAAGTCTTCAGCTTCACACTTTAAGAGATTTCTTGTAAAAAAAACAAAAGAAGCTAAATCTTCACGCTAATTAGGGCAAAGACATAGTGAAAGTTGATAGACTTTAAGAGATTTCTTGTTTAACTTATTCTGTAGAAATGATACGCATATGTGTTGTAATTATTTGTAACGACTCAAAAATAAAGTGGGGGAGTTTTCCAAGACATCGCGACACATAAAATCCGTAAACCAATTCGACTTTCCATAAGATCAAAATAGGATTTATGAAAAATGAATCACAACTTAAGTAAAGTCAACGGAGGTTAAATCCACCCTGTCGCTCTTGTTTGCTCCTTTGGCAAAGCAAAAGTCAACTATTATTTAATATGCTTGCTTTGCCGGTTGTATGTCATTTCTTTTTTTTTTTTGTAAAAAATAGGGTCAACTTCTCTGTGCAAAAACTTTTAATAGCCAGATAATTAAAAAAATAGATCAACGAGAAAAAATATTTTTGTTTTTGTTTTAGTTTTAAGAACCACTAGATATTGATCCGCGCTTTGCACTAATAATTTAACAAATAGTTTGTTAATTTGTAAGAATTTTGTGTATTTAAAATATTTTTGCATTTAAATCAATACTTTTAAATTCAACCCGAACATGTGGTCAAATCGGTTAATCCGGTCATCCGATAATTTGATTTAGGTTTTTAAAAATATCCATATTTAAAAAATCATTAAAACCCGAGACTAACCCTAAATCCAATTTGATTTGTATCATTATAGTTTCATAATTTTTACCTTTTAATCTAAATTTTATAATTCATTGTTTTGCAATTTTATGAAATTATAACGTTTCTACAAAATTTTGATAGAGAAAATGATAGATATAAGATAATTAACAACTATAAATATGTTTTGATCATATTACTCCTTTTTATATTTTTAATTAATTTTATTATAATTATGCTGTGTAATTTATCTTGTTAATAATTTATATTATAATCGGTTTAAATTTCTTGTTAAGCATTTTTATTTAGATAACATCTATTTTGAACATTTTTCATAATTACTTTTGTTATTATATTTATTGTGCAATGTATAACGTTTATATATATATATAATATATGTAATGGCTATTATTTAATTATTAAGTTACTTAAATAAATGATATAACTATTATTTAGTAATATAAATAAGATAATCTGTTAATTTAATTAATTTATTATTGATTAAAATGTTTTTGTAGTATTTAAACCTGTTTAAATAAGTACAATTTATTTTCATTATTTTATAAATTATTTGAAATTTTCAGTTATTTTATTTATCTAAATGATTTGAAAGAAAATTGTTAGAACTTATTAAAAGGATGAGTTCTAATGTTTTATATAGTTTGGATACAAGATTAGTTTTAATGTTGTTCGGAAACATGAAAAATAGTATAAAGAAAAAAATATATTGTTTGGAAGCATTGATAGTAGTATAAAGAAATAAAATTAGTGATTTAGTGTAGGTTTAACTATAAAGTAGAAAGATGTATTTAATTTAAAAACTTACAAAATAAACTTTAAGTCCAATCTAATGTTTCTGTTTTAATAATATAGATAGTATGTATATGCGTTGACACCTCAGACATGTGTAGATGAATAAGCTCATTTGTATCAATATATGTAAGTGTACTATAGGTGACTTTAATTGGTTAAATTGTTAGTGTTTATGGTTAAACAAGTCGGAATTCAAATTAAATAAAGGTGATATGCATGAAAAATCTGAATCTTTGTGACAAAAAAAAAATGAAAAATCTGAATCTAATCTAGGAATCCAAGTGAAGCTTCTCTACGGGTTTCTTCTCTCCTTAGCCACATCTATCATTCGTCATGTTTTAGTTATTTTCGTTTATCACTTTACCGTCGAGAATTTTTCCGGTTGTAACCGACTTAGCCCTTGGGGTGTTTAATTTTAATATAAGCATTTGGTGTTCAAAAAAACAAAACTGGAGTTTTCACTTTATTATATTTATATAGTTAAATAAAAGAATATAATAAGAAGTAGGATATATAAAACATCATAAAAATCGAAGCAAATTAATTAAAACGTAGGATTAGAACTAGGCTGGTTTTCAAGTGCAGCAGTTTCCTGGGTTACTTTTTGACTCCCAAAAGCTATATAAATCGATATTAACGTTCCATATGATTAGAATTTTCATATACTAATATTGCTATAAGTTATGACAAACTTAAATTCTACATACGATGTGTTATTAATTAGCCAAAAAAATTGTAGAAACGCCTTTATATCACAGTACAGTTAGACAAGAATAATAGTTGTGAAAGAAATATACTTATACTGATATATATACGTGTGTATTAAAATCTAAACATCATAACTAATTAGTTTATTACAGGAACTATAGGAAACTCCAAATCCCAGAAACCATAGAAGAACAGACATGCCGACAATTAACACTTTTACACTCTCCCCTAAAATAAATCCAAATTGGTGACCAAAGAGATATACGGCTAGCTCACGCAACCAGTGCTTAGGGTACTTAAACAATTTATATGATATTTTATAACACTATGATTTATATTTCTGGTCAGTTGGTTGGTTGATTACAAATCACTCGTAAAATATAACTAAAATGTTCTCATGTAAATAATATGATATGTACACTCAAAACGTTATTTTAATCAAATTGTATGTGTCATGGAGGGCAGGTCCACCGCGGTTTCGTCCAACACCTTCTTTACCATTTTGATATTCAACTTTGTTGTTAATTAAATGTTTTTGACTAACCAACAATCCTATATTTTTAAATTTACATAACTACCTATATATATAATAATCACCAACCATCTCATAAGGATAATTATTCCACGGCATACCAATTATTTTTGTTTAAACTATACATCTCAGAAAAAAGGATCAAATATTTTCTCAAAGAATCCATGGAGGTTACTCAATATCATCAAAGTTTTAATGAAGGTTCGAGTTATAGGGTTTCCATGAACAAGAACTCACAAGTAATATCCAAGATCAAGCCCAAGATTCGCATCATCCACATATTCGCTCCTGAGGTCATCAAGACTGACGTCAAGAATTTTCGTTCACTCGTCCAAAGTCTAACCGGAAAACCCACAGCCGGAGAAGTTAAAACCGATAAAAAGAGAGCCAACCCGAGAGTTTCGACGTCTCAAGAACCGGTTTGCAGCGATCATCAGCCGGCTAATCGGCTAACGGGTTTCACAGGTTTATTAGCAAACGGAGGAAACCATCAGGTGAAAGAAGAATGGGGATCTGGTGATCATAAGCGTACGTCCAACACAAACACTTACTTTGACCTAGAAGGTTTGATTCAAGATGTAGGAGAAGATTACTTCTCTTCGTTTCCCGTGAGATCATCTTCTTCTTCACAAGTGGAAGGTTTCATCTTCAACAACAACCACAACACCAACAACAACTTCGATGCAAAGGGTCATAATTCGTCATAAATAATGACTGTTAATTTCTAGAGTTTTCTGATTTTGCAATCGCATTGGTTTGATGAGTTATAATCGTTTGAGGCATGAAAGCAAACGAAGAAGACTATGTTTTTTAGGAACAAAGGCATAGAAGTTATATTTTGAGTTTGATGGGTACGTACAATGACAACTGGATTGTTTTTGGTAGACTGACTTTGCCAAGGCTGGGGGTTGTAATAAAAAGTTTAATTTATGTGCAGCCCTTCCCAGAGAAGTGACTGTATCTAATTAAGTGGTGCCTGTGGGTCAGGTGCCTGTGGGTCAAAAAACCCTAGTTGTTTTGGTTTGTAACTTCATTGATGTGCTACTATATATTGGATGTGTAATAAAAATTCTTTGGCGCGTGTATGTGATTGATTAGTCAGCTGTATTTTTTTGAAGAAAAGTTTGTATGGCACTTAGAAGATTGAGCAAAACAGTTTTTACAGTATAATAATTTTTTTTTCAGTATAATAATTCTTCCTCTTGGTTAAAATGGTTTTTACTGATTCTTTTGTTAAATATTCAGCCTTGTAATGATATGTTGGTTACTCAATTAAGAATGATGATCTCGTATATCTTTGTGCTAGATCTTACTTAATGATATGTTAGTTCTCCTTCCAATGTTAGTTATTGCTGTGTTTTTATTTTATTTTTGGTTCTGTTTTATATTTTATTTTGTCAATAACAAAAATATATAAAATTTAACATTTAAACTAAATTTTATACTTTCCAAAATACAAAATAGACAAAGATTTTGTTATAAATACATGAGATATCCAATGCGATAATAAAAGATACATAGTAGTTTTGTAATTTGTATGTATGATAAATACGAAATTGTATTATTTTTCCATCAAATTATATATATGATTTTAAATATAATATTAGTATTAGTTTAAGTATTCATTTTGGTATGTTGAGTTGCATCTATTTGTTTTAAATTGGCGATAATTTTCTTACTTGTGGTAAAATTTTCTTATTAGTAGGTAATTCAATTTATCATCTTATATTTGTAAATATATTTATAATAATTTTTAGTTTGATATATCTTGTTTAAAATAAAAAAAAAATATTAAATAGGATATGAATTAATAAATATAACTTTTAATATTTTAAAATTTATACCATTTTAACCAAGAGGAAGAATATATATATATATATATATATATATATATATATATATAATAGATAAATCATAATAACTGATTGATTTGTTTGTTCATATTTTGATTGGTTTCATTATTTATATTGGGTTATATGAATTTTTTTTTTGAAATGAACCATAATATTTTTGGTTATAATTAGATTGAAATAATAAGAATAGTTTTGTTAATCAGATTTTGTTTAGGTTTTCCTTAAATTGATAAATATATTTATTAATATATTGATATATGTTGTTTTCGATAAAATGGAGTAGAAGTTTATATTTTAAAATTTATTGATAATTATTTTTTTGTTTATGATTTTTGGGAAAATATAAAGAAAAGTAAAATAAATTTCGTTTACATATAATCTATCTTTTTATATTTTATAAACATATACTTGTATTATTTATGTGCTATTGTTGAAATGGAAATTGAAGTTAAATATAAGTAAATATTTTCTAATAAAATATTAAATATTTTCTAATAAAATATTAAATATTAAATATAAGTAAATATAAGTAAATATTTGTTTTGTATATATAAGTAAATATTTTCTAATAAAATTCTAATTTTTTTTTAATTTTTGTTTTTTGGGATTTTTCCTAGTAACTCTATTGAAGAATTGTTAAAAGACGAAAGTAAATGATAAAATAAATTGTCAAAAAAATATAATTAAAGTTATGGGTTAAAAATTTGGGTTGACAAGGCTCAACAAAGAAAATTATCAAAGAAAAACATCTACAGCCGCAGAAAATAATTCCATCGATGCAGAATTTGACGAAAGCGATAATGGCGTCTTTTGGGGTCGAATTCAACGAGGAGGAGTATTTAGTATCTAACCATATGATTTAGTGCATAACTAAACTCAATGCACACATCCTGTCTATGGAAGTAATAATCTCTGTAAATTGACCTCTCTTTTTTTTTTAATTTTATGTATATGCAGTTGCAGACATCTTGCTGTGGAGAAATGAGAAGAATACATTTGTTTCTTTTGTTGTCCTCAACTTGTTATATTACTGGTTCTTCTCTTCTGGAAGCACATTTACTTCGTCTGCAGCCCAACTTCTGTTTGTACTTGCCGTTGCTCTCTATGGACTCTCTTTTGTGCCGTCAAAGATGTAAGTTCTGGTTCCAAATATTGACTTTCCCTTAACCACTCTGGAAAACAGTGAACGTGTGTTGTGATACTAGAACGTATGTTTCTCTTTTGAAATAATTTGTCATTTAATTTACAAATTTTGCTTTTACGACAGCTTTGGGTTTCTTCGAGTCAAGAAAATACCTCCGTGGAGATTCGAGATATCGGAGTCTGTAGTGAGAGATCTTAGCAAAGATATCGTAGCTGCATGGAACCACGGAGTTCACAGCTTAAATTCCTTGAGCAGAGGAGGAGACTGGATCAAGTTCTTCAAGGTACAATTTTATATCCTACGCACTTCTCTAATGCTCATCAAACATGACAAAAACTGACTTCTCTCGTTGACTCATACCAGAAAAACAGATTGCTGGATCACTATATCTCCTCAAACTGATCGTATCCCGTTCGTTGGCAACATTTCTCTTCACAGGTACACAAAGCTTTGTTAAAGAAGGGGTGCTGAAGAATCTGCCTCTACCTGATGCCTCATCTAAACCAATGTTCATGTGAAGCTTCCAAGCCCAGGCGACAATCTCAGAGACTAACATCCGTTATTAAATGTCTATATACTGGCAAAGATGCTATTAAAAATCCTTATTTTTAAGACTGTAATCCAGATGAACACAAATTCTTACTCGAGGCAATTTCGTTGTTACGAATTTTCCATGACTATTATAAAACGCATCGTTTTGTTGTTACTTCGCAGAATCCAGAAAGAAAATTAATTATTAATATGAAATTATCTTTATTTCCTTTTTTTTGTTTATTTATTTATCCTTTAAAGAGCCGCCGTATGGATTGGATCGCTCTTTATCTCTCTATCTTCAATCTCGACCTAGGGTTCTCTCTCTCCTCTTCTCTTTTTTTTTGACGCATCGTTCTCTCTCTCTCTGATTGTTCTCTAGCTCAACATACTATCGATTCATCGCTCAATTCATCTCTCGTTTACATTGTTTTTGCGGATTCATACTCTAGGTTTGTTTAATAACTTTGATTGTTTCTTATCAGTGATTACACGGTATTTAGTATCTAACCTAATCCTTTCATGTCTTTTTGAATCCTATCATACTTATCTACTTTGTTCATGTCCTTTATGTTTACTTTGTTCTTAGGGTTTTGATATTGAAGGTATCGTAGGACCAAAGGTATGGTTACGTCTGGGCAGTTGGTATCCTATAAGTGCGAAGTTCCTTATCCCTTTAGGCAGAAGGTTAAATGTTACGGGAAACTTGGTCTTCATCGTTACAATTTGATTCAGGTATAAACTAGTTTACTAGTTGGATCGATCTCTCTAGATAAGTGCTAACATTCAGTTTTTTTTCTCTCTCAGGGTAAAAACTTCGAACTACAAGATTTGATCAAATTCAACATGCGGTACTGTGGTGCTTCTTCTTTCTACATCACTTTGGAGGCTCGTGATACAGTTACCTGCGGTCCGTTACAAACCTTTCAGGTTTGTGCTGATGAAAAGGATTTTGGCTATCTGAATGTGGTTTGTTCTGTTGCCCGTATTAAAAGTAACTTACTCTTCTGAATTTTTCTTTTATTGTTGTTATATACAACTTCAGTTTGCCTATAAAATTTAAAATTATTTTTCATAGGTGGTGAGACAACTGGTGGTGCTAGTGAGACAACTGGTGTGTTCGCATTGCCTAATTGGCCTTCAGATGCTGAGATCCAACGACTTTACACGGTAATAGTGTATAGTTTTGCATAAGTTTTTGTTTTGCTCGTGATTATTTTTAAAACAAGTGTGAGATATGTGTTTCTAGGTCGATAGATCAGAGTTGCTGAGCACCCACTGGATTCTTTTGTACCTCGAGCTTGTTCTTTGCATTGAATATGGCTATGGCAACTTTTCAGAGGTAAGTCTTATTTTCTTTTCTTTTTTCTTTTTTTTTGTTTTGCACTATAATGATGTGTCATAAGTATCCCCCTTTCCTTTCTTGCAGGACAAAGTCTCCAGTCTGGAGCTTGAGAAGGTGGCTATAGAAACTGACGATGAGACTCCGCTCCAGGCCAAAAGTTCAGTCCTCTACATAGCTTTTAGAGGACTGGCTATTGATGGTACTGATGAGTCAGTTGAACGGAAAGCTGTGATCAAAAGCATGTTCAACGAGCTTACAGGATCTTTGGCTCTCCAGGGTATCTTATGCAACCGAGAAACTCCTATGAGTGCGGAAGAGTACTTCAAGTTTGTTTACATACACTACAAGAAAACACAGTTTTAGCAAGGAAATTTAACGATGAAAACTAATCCTCGTGAAATTACGTTGACTTAACGATGAAATTGCGAGGAAATAAAGTTTCCTCGTAACGGCCTTGTAAAATACCGAGTAATGCGTTTCCTCGTAAAATCGTCGTAAGTTGACGTGGTTTTTCCGAGAAAAATGTGTTTCGTCGCAAATTCGTCGTAAAATTAGCATGATTTTTACGAGGAAATAACTTACGAGGAAAGAACGAGAAATCCACCAACTTAACACGTTTTTTTTGCCACCAACCTAATATTTCGTCGTAAATTCGTAGCAAAATTCAACTACCAGATTCGAAAATTTTCTATAAATATGGAGGTTTGAACATAATTTTAAGCACACCAACAAGAAAAAAAAACGTGAAAAAAATGTCGGGCTTGGGAAATATTTTCGAGTTGCGGAGGTGGATGTATATGCATAGAGATGCTAACGGGAGAGTGACGAAAGAATATCTTGCTGGGTTGGAGCGTTTTATGCATCAAGCAGATTCTACACCGCTCGCCCAAGAAAGCGGTAAAATATTCTGTCCTTGTAGGAAATGTAACAATTCAAAGTTGGCAAATCGTGAAAATGTTTGGAAGCATTTAGTAAATAGAGGTTTCACGCCAAATTATTATATCTGGTTTCAACATGGAGAAGGTTATAGTTATGATCAGAATGAAGCTAGTAGTAGTAATAGCAACTTTCAAGAAGAACCGGTTGATCATCAATTGCATAATGCACATAGTTACCATCAGGAGGATCAGCCGATGGTAGATTATGATAGGGTTCATGATATGGTAACTGATGCATTCGTAGCTCATGATGATGAAGATGAAGAACCTAACATAGATTCAAAAAAGTTTTATGAAATGTTAGATGCGGCAAATCAACCACTTTACAGTGGTTGTAGAGAAGGTCTCTCTAAATTGTCATTGGCTGCTAGAATGATGAATATTAAAACTGATCACAATCTACCTGAAAGTTGCATGAACGAATGGGCAGATTTATTTAAAGAGTATTTGCCGGAAGACAATGAGTCTGCTGATTCTTATTATGAGATTCAGAAACTGGTTTATAGTCTTGGGTTGCCTTCGGAGATGATAGATGTTTGCATCGACAACTGCATGATCTACTGGGGAGATGATGAGAAGTTGGAAGAATGTCGATTCTGCAAGAAACCACGATTCAAGCCGCAAGGAAGGGGACGTAATAGGGTACCGTACCAAAGGATGTGGTACCTACCAATTACAGATAGATTGAAAAGATTGTACCAATCGGAGCAGACTGCTGGAAAGATGAGGTGGCATGCCGAGCATACTCAGACGGATGGTGAGATGACTCATCCATCAGATGCAAGAGCCTGGAAAAATTTTAACAAAGTACATCCGAATTTCGCTAGCAATAGCCGGAATGTGTACCTCGGATTATGCACAGATGGATTTAGTCCATTTGGAATGTCAGGGAGACAATATTCATTGTGGCCTGTCTTTCTTACGCCATACAACCTGCCACCGGAGATGTGCATGCAACGGGAGTTTTTATTCTTGACCATATTAATACCCGGTCCGAAGCATCCAAAAAGGTCACTTGATGTTTTCCTACAACCACTGATAAAAGAGTTGAAAGATTTGTGGTCAACAGGGGTGAGGACGTATGACTGCTCAACGAAGAAGAATTTTACGATGCGAGCTATGCTTTTGTGGACCATAAGTGACTTTCCTGCCTATGGGATGTTGTCTGGATGGACTACACATGGGAGATTAGCTTGTCCATATTGTAATGGAACGACAGATGCATTTCAACTGAAGAATGGTAGAAAGACAAGTTGGTTCGATTGTCACCGTCGATTTCTTCCAGTTGGCCATCCGTACCGAAGAAACAAGAATTTGTTTAGGCACAAAAAGGTTGTGAGAGACACTCCTCCTCCATATCTAACTGGAGAACAAATTGAAGCGCAAATCGACTACTACGGAGCTAACGAAACAGTTCGCTGGGGTGGTAATTGGCATGTCCCTCGTAATATGCCTGATTCTTACGGTGTTCATCACAACTGGCACAAGAAGAGTATATTTTGGGAGTTACCATATTGGAAGGATCTCCTTCTGCGCCACAACCTTGATGTGATGCATATAGAGAAGAATTTCTTTGAGAACATCATGAATACAATATTGAATGTCCCAGGGAAGACAAAAGACAACATAAAATCGAGGTTGGACTTGCCGGATATTTGCTCAAGAAGCGAGTTACATATTAAAAGCAATGGGCAAGTTCCCGTTCCGATATTCAAATTGTCTTCAGAAAAAAATCGGTGTTGTTCAA
>NC_027751.1:3135658-3150716 GCF_000695525.1 Brassica oleracea var. oleracea
CGTCGACACAAAACGAGTTGGCCTCGACAAAAACGTCGTTCACAGCTCGTATGAGTGGTCTCGAGAACTTCTTGGACGTCATAGCGGCCACAAATCCGGAATGGGAGGCCATGTTCAGGACCATGAAACAACAAAACCCCATTCCAGGCGAGACATCCGTGCAAGTCAACGAGGCAGATCTCTCGAGAAGGAGCGAGGAATTCTACGACGCGGCAATGCAGCATTAGTTTTTTTTTTTGTTATTGTATTTTAAAATTCAAAACTTATTTATATATTATATAATTTCATTTTGATTCGGCCAAAAAAAAATTTTCTATTCGATTTAATTTCAATTAAAATTTTATTAATAAATTAAATAAATATAATTTTTATTTTATTTTTATTTATAAATTCAGTAAATAGAAAACAAAGTAATTTCGTCGCTAATTCCCGATGTATTAACGAGGAAAATTAACGACAAAATCTCGAGGAACTATTAACGAGGATTTTACGTGGATTCTATTTCGTATACTTTACGATTCAATTACGACGAAATATTTTCGTGTTCTTTACGTTTTTATTACGACGAATATATTTAGAGGTTTTTGCGGGTCTTTTACGACGAATCCTTTTCGAGTTTATTACGAGGAAGCACAACGACCGCGTTACGTGGAAAGCCCACGTGGTCTTTACGAGGAAAACTTAATTCTTCTTTACGAGGAAAATATAACCTCGCTAATGGACGAGGAAATGGCGACGAATCTTCTCTTACGACAAACGTATAACGACGAAACGCCTTTTATCGCCATTTCCTCGTAACTCTTCTTTTACGAGGAAATAACGACGATTTTGGCCGTCGTTAAATTTGTGTTTTCTTGTAGTGATATAGGCAGACGTCTCTTATTCCAGTATCTGTTGTTTTTTTTTTTCTTTTAATTATTTGGTGTAATAATATAACTATTTCTGTGTTTGCTTTTGGATTTGAATAACAATGAGCTATTAATTTACTGTTTGGTTTCGAAGCATTTAAGTTAACAAAAACAATTCAAGCAAAATGATCTAAGGATACGAACCAATGTTCTTAAGCCTCACGTTCTCTTGATGGACCGGCAGAAAATGACGCTCAAAATAGCCTATCTTGGATTAGCCTGAGCCTTCGCTCTCCCAAAGAAAAAGTATACACATGAGGTATATTTCTTTTGCCCCAAAAAAAAAAAGAGGTATATTTCCACGATGATGAAAAATTTCAAATTCCTAGAGTCATCAAAGTCAAATAATAGAGCTCCATAAGTCCTTGGAGCAACCCAATACTCAACCGCAGTTGATATGTGCTCTGTTGGCTGCACTTTTTGGTACATATTATTTTCTTTTACCTTCATTGGATTCATTTTGGTAGTGTAAATGTAGCAAGAATGACTTACAGTTTTGTTTCGTTTTGGTGTTTGCCAAGATCTCGTGCACTGGAACTCATGGTTATGGATTCTAACCATCCACGCGTTTTTACCTAATTGCCGCTCACTTTGTAATATATGAATTCAGAAAAAAATTTGTAAGTCACCCTTGTCAATTCGGATCTCTCCGATTCAACTCAGACAAAAAAAAACCTTTGTATATTATTCATTGCTAATAAATGTACTATTGTGACGGATGCGAGAAGAAACAGATTAACAGATGAATAAACGATAAAGAAAGACACAGAGATTTAACGTGGTTCAATCCTAACGTCCATGGACAAAGAGAGTACTTATTGATAGAGGCGGGTTTTCAGAGGACACTTCGGGCTACATAATAGGGAAAAACCCTGAACACACACACACACACACATATATATATATGAAAGCGTTTAATGAAACTTTCATATTCCTCAGATTTGGAAATGGATCGTTCGAGATCCATGTCGCAGACGTTCGATCCATGTCTTGCGGATCGTTTGATCCATGCACGGATCTACTGATCCTCCTTGTAGAGACCGTTCGATTCCTACCGCAGATCGGTCGTTCCATGACCCCTAGATCGACTGGTCTACGCCAATCAACTCGCAAATTCAAGGCATATTTCAACAAATCTCCACCTTAACTTAAATCTTCCATAATCAGATGTACCAAAATGCACTTCTTCATGCTCAGAATATAGATGTACCAGACTCTCTTTTTGCCTCAGATGTTCCGTCAAACTTAGATGCCAAACGCTCCTCAGAACCAGATGTTACTCATATCCAGATGCCTTCACTTAGGCCAGATGCTCTTCCGAGCCAGATACTCTTTCGAGCCAGATGCGCCTTAGGGCTAGATGCCCATCAAGGCCAAATTTTAAAAACTTGAGATACTTAACAACTCAAGACAATGCTTGAACTTTCTGTGAGGAACCGGCTTAGTGAACATGTCCGCAAGATTACCAGTTGTTCCTATCTTTTTCACTTTAATCCTCTTTTCATCTCTTAGAAAATGGCATCTTACATCGATATACTGGGTTTCCTCATGATGAACATGATCCTTGGCTAATTGAACTAAAACATATCATAAACATTGTATTTTTATCTTTAGTGAGCGGATTTAAAAATATTTATATTAAAGAATTAAATGGGTCAGATTTTTTTTTATTTTATTTTTAAGAATTATTAGATTTGATAACAAAATTTATTTTTGACTAAAGATAGGGTAAAATTTGTATTTATTGTTTCCAAGTTTATAGTTTACAAGCTTAGAAAATAATATTTTTTAAAAATTATTTTCTATATTTTGAGATTTGAGAAGATATTTTTTATATGAATAGGATATATAAGGAAAATATTTTATAAAATCTTGGAAATGTTTGACTTCAACAATTCAATAAATCTAAAATGTAGTGGTGATAAAAGCTGGTATTGGCTAAATATGTTTTGTAAATGTTACCAAATAGATCTCGTAATACCTCATATACTTGGGAATTTTAATATAATTGTCTGTATTTAGGAGTATTTTTTTTAAGTGTATATAAGCAAAATTCCCCTAGACTATATTTGCGAAGTGATTTTGCCACATGTCATTTTTACAATCAATTTCACAAAACAAATATGACATGACTACTGAAATTGATGACATG
This sequence comes from Brassica oleracea var. oleracea, assembly GCF_000695525.1. Lineage (NCBI taxonomy): Eukaryota > Viridiplantae > Streptophyta > Magnoliopsida > Brassicales > Brassicaceae > Brassica > Brassica oleracea. The sequence continues at coordinate 3,138,719 of NC_027751.1, forward strand.
ACTTCCGAAAAATATGACATGGATAATTTCATTTAATGTTGATTTATATTTTTGGCAAACTTAGTAGAATATGGTAATAATTCATATATTACATTTAATATTGATATTTATTTTTGATAAACTTTTTTAAAATATGGTAATAGCTCATACATCATCTATATAATAAATATATTTATATATAACATTTCAAACCCGTATAGTATATTTGCGAAGTGATTTTGTCACATATCATTTCTACAATCAATTTCACAAAACAAATATGACATGGTTACTGAAATTGATGACATGACTTCCAAAAAAATATGACATGGATAATTTCATTTAATGTTGATTTATATTTTTGGCAAACTTAGTAGAATATGGTAATAATTCATATATTACATTTAATATTGATATTTATTTTTGATAAACTTTTTTAAAATATGGTAATAGCTCATACATCATCTATATAATAAATATATTTATATATAACATTTCAAACCCGTATAGTATATTTGCGAAGTGATTTTGTCACATATCATTTCTACAATCAATTTCACAAAACAAATTTTTAAAATTTAAATATCTAATCGTAAGATCATTAGTCGTATATATCTACAAATTTTATAAATATTGTTTAGGTTAAATATTTGATAATTATACAATTTTATATTATTTTTATTAATTTTATACAAATTGATTTAATATATATCAAATCTATATTAAATATTAGTAAGAAAATAGTAAAATTTATAATATTTAATAAAATTTATTTTTAAATATAAGTTAGATTTAAAAAAAATTTACTGCACCAGCATGAAAACACCTAGTATCTTGTAAAACAATAGGAAAATGTTGAGCTTATTGGTTTGGGCCCAAACAGATAACCAAAACCGTCATGTGAATATGGGCTCAAATACTCGTCCTATAATATAAAGAACAAAACTTAGGTTGAGAACCTTTAAATTCACCTCTCTTCTTATTACCAATCAAAATGACACATAGATTAATAATAAAATACATTATTTTTTTAAAAAAAAATTTATAAAAAATAATGACGCTCATTTTAATGACGCTAACGCCACTAACTAAACCCTAAATCTTAAATTCTAAACCTTAAACCATAAATCTAAACCCTAAATTCTAAACACAAACTCTAATCTCTAAACCCAAACCCTATATCTTAAACCCAAATCCTAAACCGTAAACTCTAAACCCAAACCCTACGCCTTAAACTCAAACCTTAGAACCTATACCCAAACCTAGACTCTAAACCCAAATCTTAAACCCTAAAGAAACAACGTCAACATTAACCCAAACCTTTAGGATATAAGATTTGGGTTCAGAGTTTACGATTTGAGTTTAGGGTGTAGGGATTAGGTTTGGATATATGGTTTGAGTTTAGAGTCTATGATTTGGGTTTAGGATATAGGGTTTGGGTTTAAGTTTACGGTTTGGGTTTAGGGTTTAGAGTTTAGGATTTGGGTTTAGGATATAGGGTTTGGGTTTAGGGTTTAAGATTTGGGTTTAGGGTATAGATTTAAAGTTTAGGGTTTAGTTAGTGGCGTTAGTATCATTAAAATTGGTGTTATTATTTTTTTTTCAATTATTTCAGATTTTTTTAAATAAAATTAATCTATTTTATTATTAAATTAGGTGACATTTTAATTGGTAATAAGATGAGAGGTGAATTTAGGGTGAACCTCGATTGAGATCTTTCTTTTCTTGACAAAAAAAAAAGAAAACACAAAACAAATACATAAAATTGATTAGTTACATTACATTATCATTGTATATATATATTAATATATTCTAAATTGTTCTCAGATTCTATAAGAATATATTTGTTTTCATTGTGAGTTGTTGTTACTAACTACTAAAAGTAGAACCGTGAGGCCATGCAAGCACGGTCAAAATGTAATTTGCAAGATTCCAAACCAGAGAAGTGACTAAAAATGAAATGTGATTTTTAGATCTCTTGTTGGGAAAGATTTTAGGTAGTTCAAGCCACTCAATGTGCTGCTCACATTCATCATTGGCTCCTTCAGTAGCATCCAACAAAAGTTGTTTCTTTCTTGAATCTAAATGGTCAGTAATGAAATTTAGCAAAAAAAAAAATGGTCAGTAATGAAATTGTAAAATTCAACATGAAAGTTTGGGAATATGCCACACTCATATGTAATGAGAATGGAACTCCTTTTGACTTGAGATAAATATGGATTTGATTTGGTTATATATTGTACTCTCAATGGCGGCTTGTAACCATTTTCTAATACTTCTTTTTACTATTAAGATTTATTTTGTTACAAGTCAAACGTTTTGTTACATATGGAGTTGTGTATACAATCTTATGAGAGTCCTAGCGAGGGAACACCGGTACAATCTCATCGTCTGTCAAACACACAAACACAAACGGGAAACGTTTGCAAAGCCTTTACTACCGAGAGCAATTGATATTACCATGTCGCCCTTATTTAACTCCTTTGGCAAAACAAAAGTCAACTATTATTTTATGTGCTTGCTTATGTCATTTTTTTTTTTGTAAAAAAAGGTCAACTTCTCGGTGCAAAAACTTTTCATAGCCAGATAATTAAAAAATAGATCAACGAGAAAATAGATTTTTGTTTTTGTTTAGTGAACCATGGCATATACATGCGTTGACACGTCAGACATGTGTAGATGAATTAGCTCATTTGTATCCGAATATGTAAGTATCGTACATGTGACTTCAAACTAAATAAAGATGATATGAAAAATCTGAATCTAATCCTGGAATTTTCACTTTATTATATTTGTATAGTTATATAAAAGAATATAATGAGAAGTATTAGAATATGCCAAATACTATCCTATATTCTAGGAGTGTATATCTTCTTAGAGATCAATCCCATGTAAAGCGTAACAAGTTTACCAAACTCTGTATATTTATACGATGTATGATATCAATGGAAAGGCAAGGGAATTCACCTGCTTTCATGGTATCAGAGCTTAAAAGCTTCTGAGACATTTCTCTATTTTTCTTCTCCCGAAAATCTCTCTTTCTTCTTCCTCCAAATTTCTTTCTCTTCTACAATTCAATGGCTGCTCAAAATCCTGTTGAACGTGCTTTTAGGATAACAAACATCAAACATCACATCCCGGTTACTCTTGATTACCAAGATCACAACTATGATGCTTGGAGAGAATTGCTTCTCACTCACTGCTTAGCTTTCGACGTCCTCGGACATGTCGACGGCACTTCTGTTCCTGCAAACGACAACGACACACCGTGGCAAAAACGTGATGGAACTATGGATTTACGGAACTCTAGAGCAACAGCTGTTCCGTAGTGTGTTCAAAACAGGAGGCACTGCTAGGGACATTTGGCTACGCATCGAGAATCAGTTCCGAAACAACAAAGAGGCACGGGCTCTTCAGCTCGATCACGACCTAAGAACAACAAAGATTGGCGATCGCTCTATTCAGGACTACTGTCAGACCCTCAAATCAACCTCGGATCTTCTAGCTAACCTCGACGCCCCGGTGAACGATCGCACACTTGTTCTGTATCTTCTCAACGGCCTCAACAAGAAGTACGATAACATCATCAATGTGATCAAGCACAAGGATCCATTCCCTACTTTTGACGATGCTAAGTCAATGCTTCTCAATGAAGAAAACAGACTCAAGCGCAACCAGAAAACACCGTCAAACAATGACACTCCATCCTCATCAACTGCGCTCACGGTCAACACAGAGAAACCTCAGCCTCGCAACAACAAAAATAACCGCAAACAGTACAACAGAGGACGTGGAAGGGGGAACTACGGCAATCAGAGACCATGGAACAACTGGTCTCAACAATAGAATCAAGCGTATCAACTACCTCTCTTTCCACCGCCGCTGATGAACTGGCAGCATTACCCGTCGCCTTGGACTCAAATCAACCCTCGCGGAGTACTAGGCCCGGCGCCTACACGTCCAGACCAAGCCCACATTGCTGGCAATCTGCTGCAGCCTACTACGGACTTTGCGAGAGCCTTTAACACCATGACCATTGGAGACCCGGCTGCCGCAAACTGGTATATAGACTCAGGGGCCACTGCTCATCTAGCATCGACCTCAGGTATTCTAGACTCTGTTCTTAAACATAGCACCGGAAATTCTGTTGTAGTTGGTAACGGTTCATCCATTCCAATCACTCATACTGGTTCTACTTCTTTGTCATCACCATCTCGTTCTCTCTCTTTGAATAATGTCCTTGTTGCTCCTAACATTATTAAAAACCTTATCTCTGTTCGTCGGTTTACTAATGATAATTGGTGTTCGATTGAATTTGATCATTTTGGTTTCTCTATTAAGGATCTCAACACCAGGAAGACGCTACTCCGCAGTGAGAGCAAAGGAGATATCTACTCCATTCCTTGTTCTCAGAATAAACCGACGAACTCACCCTCTGTTTTGTCGTTGCCAATCCTTCTTTGTGGCACAAAAGACTTGGCCACGTCAATAATAATTCTTTGCGTTCTTTGATTTCTTCTCAATTTATTGCTTGTAATAAAAGCGAGTTTCCAGTTTGTTGTGAAGCTTGCCAATTGGGTAAACATCTTAATCTTCCTTTTCATGAAAGTACTCGAATTGTTTCAGCTCGTTTTGAACTAATTCATTCAGACGTTTGGACATCTCATGTTCCAAGCATAAGTGGTATTCGGTATTATGTTCTTTTTCTGGATCATCACACTCATTTCGTTTGGGTCTACCCATTACGAAAGAAGTCTAAAGTTTTCGCAAAATTCACTCATTTTGTTTCTTTTGTGAAAACACAGTTCAAAACAACAATTCAATCTTTCCAATGCGACAACGGCAGAGAATACAACAACCACCAATTCTTAAACTACTTCTCTGTGAATGGTATCAACTTCCGCTTCTCATGTCCTCACACCTCTTAGCAGAACGGCCGTTCTGAACGAATGATAAGAACCATAAAAAACACCATTCGCACTTTTCTTTTTTAAGCCAAACTCTCACAAATATATTGAGTTGAAGCGCTCCACTGCTCAGCCCATCTTCTCAACATTCTTCCATCAACCTCCATTAACAACGCCATTCCTTTCCAGAAACTATACCACAAAAAGTCTACCTATGATCATCTCAAAACCTTTGGTTGCCTTTGCTACCCAAACATCAACTTCTCTTCCCTTCACAAACTAGCACCCGGCTCCGCACCATCTCTTTTCCTCGGCTATCCAACAAATCATAAAGGATACCGCTGCTTAAACCTTAAGACCAGAAAATTATCTCTCGTCATGTGGTCTTTGACGAATCTATCTTCCCAGCCGCTGAATCTCTAGCAAACTCGGCGGTAACTTACAAATTCCTTGACCTTTCTGAGCCAGCTCCTCTGTTTAAACAGATTTTGGAAACTCCTTTTCAAACGTCGCCTACACCGGCTCAAACTCCGCCCATTGTCGCAACATCCGCTGCTCCAGTCTGTCCTCCAAGACATCCAATGACTACTAGGAGCCAAGATGGCACAAGGAAACAAAGATCTGTTTTATCTCTTCATACTTCCACGATCTCACCTTTACCAAAAAGCCATCTTCAAGCTCTCTCTGATCCGAACTGGAACCCTTCTATGACTGATGAGTACGGTGCCATGGTTAAGAATAAGACGTTTAGTCTAGTACCTAGGCCTCCTGGTGCTAATATTATTCGTTCCATGTGGCTTTATAAACATAAGACAGGTGCAGATGGTGAGATTATGCGACAAAAGTCGCATCTTGTCGCGAATGGGAAGTCACAAGAAGCAGGATTGGATTACGATGAGACGTTCAGCCCCGTGGTGAAACTAGTCACGATCCAATCCGTCCTACATCTCAGATTGCAGAATAGTTGGGAGGTCCACCATCTAGACGTCAAGAATGCCTTCCTCCATGGGAAATTAGACGAGAAGGTATATATGCATCAGTCACCGGGCATGGTGGATTCGACGAAGCCACATCACGTATGGAAACTAGAGAAAGCCATTTACGGTCTCAAACAAGCACTGCTAGCTTGGAACGCACGCTTCTCCGGCTTCGTTCAAAAACTGGGATTCAAAATGAGTAGCAGCGACAACTCTCTCTATGTGTACGATAACGGTTCAGAACGTGCATATCTTCTTCTTTACGTAGACGACATCCTTCTCACTGCATCTACTCAGCAGCTCAGACAGTCGATAACGTCTCTTCTAAAACAGGAGTTCGAGATGTCTGACGCTGGACGCCTCTCTTACTTTCTCGGCACTAAAGTAGATTACAAAAATGTTGGTCTTTTCTTGAGCCAATCGACTTATGCTAAAGATATTCTAGTTCGTGCCAGTATGCATGACTGCAAGCCAATTTCAACACCAGTAGGCCTGAAGTCGAAACTTTCTGCTGAAGACGGTGACAAGATTAAAGATCCCACGTTATATAGAAGCATCGCCGCGCTCTCCAATACCTTACTCTGACACGTCCTGACATTCAATATGCGGTTCATCAGTTGTGCTTGTACATGCATGATCCGAGACTGTCACATTTTCTTGCTATGAAACGAGTGCTTCGGTATCTCCAGGGCACTTTTTCTCATGGCCTGCAACTCCAAAAGACCTCCTCGACGTCTCTCATTGCCTACACGGATGCGGACTGGGCCGGCTGCCCTGACACACGAAGATCGACATCTGGTTACTGCATCTACCTCGGCGATAACCTAGTCTCATGGTCCTCCAAGCGGCAAGACATGGTATCAAGGTCGAGCTCAGAGGCGGAATACAAAGGAGTGGCCAATGCTGTTGCTGAAACTTGCTACATACGTAATCTTTTGCTCAAGCTCAAAGTCCCAATAACCGCAGCCACTTTGGTGTATGGTGACAACGTTAGTGCCGTTTACTTGTCCAAAAATCTGGTTAAGCATCAAAGGACTAAGCACGTCGAAATTGACATCTATTTTTTCCGTGAGAAAGTAGCCATGGGACAGGTTCGAGTCCTGCACGTACCATCATCATATCAATATGCCGACATACTCACCAAAGGCCTTCCTACGTCATTATTCAACGAATTCAAACACAGTCTCTCCGTCCGAGCACCCGACGATTAGACTGAGGGAGGGTATTAAAATATGCCAAATAGTATCCTATACTAGGTGGCTACACCCCGCACAAGCGCGGGGGTTGGTGTGTTCTTTATCATCAATAATAGTGAGTGCGATCTTTTGGATGTCATTGTTTTAGTATCACTTTGTCTATTTTGTTTGTCTATTTAGTCTCGTATTAAGATTACCTCCATTAACTGTCAATTTTATTTGTAAGATTATAACTATATATTTTTTTCTTTTCGTTAATTTTGTTGATTTTCTCCATTCTTATCTGATATCGTGGATTTTCATAATTGACGCCCCTCTCAAATGGAAGGTGTTGACTGTTGTCATTGTTAATTGTACATTTGTAATCAATCACTTGGTTACAATTATCAATTGTCTTCAACGTGCAGGTGGTTTCTATTGCTCTTGTTGTTGAACGCCATCTTCATGTTTGTTATTTATGCTTTCGCCTCCGTTCTATTGTGACTTTACGTGCAGGAAGACCATATTATATACACGTATTAAACTTGTATTTTGTATGTTTTCCAGTATTTGTGATTCAGTGGGTTAAGTGACTGCTAGAAAAACATTATCGAGATAGTTTAATACCAATTGATTAGTAGTCTATCCTACCTGTCATTATGCTTGTGTTTTCCAGCATATTTCGTCAGTTGTTTGATCTTAACTCATACATGGTCTCAAACATCTCGAAAAATAAATATGCCTTTCATAATCACATTTTATGGAACCAGCTCTGGCCAATAGTAATGCGAGAAAGTTCAATCCGAACTTCCTAAACAAAAAACCTTATTTGCAAATCCAACATATAGCACATGATTCAGTTACTATGTTGAATAATTGAAAGAAGTAACATGTAAAAATATTGTACTTTTATATTTTCTTGGTGATGGATATGACTCGAGTAAAGAGTTCATATTGTTATCAAAAGCAACAACCTGTTAAGAACAATAGATTATGATCAATGGCTTGTAGCTTTATTATTAGTAGATCACAAAGGGTCAATCAAGGAGACTGGAACCAGCATCAGAAATTGCAACATATTTGTCCGCATCCTCTACTATGAATAAAGTCAAGAAAGTCATCGGAATGTTTGTTTTTTACTTCGACATATATAATATAACCATAAGCTGGAAAGAAAAGAATACACGTTAAGAGAGAACAAAAAAGACTAAATATATCAAGCAAGATTCAATATTGTATAATACCTGTGATATAAACCTAAATCATCAGTCTGAAATTCATCAGTCTTGGCAAAGATGAAACCCTAACCAAGGAAGAAAAAATAAGATCAGACTAAATCATCATCAGGAAAAAATATCATCAAACTGGGGAAAGATACAAACTGATATGACTAATACATAATAATCTGAAACTGAAAATGACAAAGTAAACCCACACAAAATTTAAACACAATACGATGAAAAATTAAGGAACCTAATAGAAAACCTTAAAAGCAACCAATAAAACTGGAAAAAAAAATAGAGTCCAAAACTGAAAAAAAAACAGAGAGATAGAATTCTGTGTACCTTATACAACGCATGGCATTGTATCTAAAGTCTGTGTTCTTCTTGGTCAACAATCTCCAGCGTTCACTTAAATAGATAAATCTCATTCAAAAGCATTTTGGACATCATAAAATTACGGTACCAAATTCCTAATATCAAAAGGAAAGAATTAAACATACGAAAGGTTTTGTTGAATGTTGACATTTGTATTACGTGAAAATTTTATTTGGTTATGACGATAACGTTACGCTGAGACCCCACCATTCAAGAATCGCTATCAGAGATCTGAAGGTTCTCCATTGATCCACATCTTGAGTTCCTCCTCACTTGCTATCTTTGCTGAAAATTTTCCCGAGCTATACAAATATACAATTGAGAAAACAAAATCTTAAAATTAGATTACTGGCTTTAAAATATGAGTCGGTGAGTGTGATCCAGAGATAACTAGAAAAATCTTGGAGTTTGGATATGAGAAGCTAAACTGAAATACACTAACAAAAGAAGGAAGAAAGTAATGGTGGCAATAAACTCAACGATGTGCATCAACGATTTGCTTTGAACTCTCTATCTTTATTTATCAGTAACGTTTTTATATTGAAACACAATTGATCTGAACTAATATGAATGTATCTTACCGAAGTATTTGATTTTCCTCGAACAATCTGAAAACGTGTTTACGATCAAGGTATGACAGTGTTCAATATCTCCTATAACATTATCAAGCATTCTCCCAGATGCATCACTTGGATCAATCTTTGATTCTCTGTCTATAACCGTGAAGGCGGATGTGTGAATGTTAGTGGTCTTGCGTACATGATGCAGCTGCATTGGTAGCTTTGCTGGAATCAGGAGACAATGAAATCGAATGAGAAATAGCTGCAACTGCTATGGTGAAGGCAAAGAAAACCTTTAAAAAAAACAAACAAAACAGATTATCCTTTAGAAGGGTTAAGACAAGAACCGTTTAAATTTTCTGAAATTTATTTTGGTGTGTTACCTTGAAAATCATAATCGAGTGTTGCTTTTCCATTATCCTTGCACCTGCATATAAACTGTCGGTGTAAGAAGCGAAGAGGATGAAGAAAGAATCTAAGAAAGCAATACCGCGATACCCCTAACGACTTATTTTTCCATCAGATTTATTCTTATCTACTTTCATCACTTTCACCTCTGCGCAGAATAAAGCAAGCGTTCTTATGCTCCCGACCGCCTCGTTGGCTACTTGGCTTGATATACACTCTCACCTGACAGTGACAACATTGTACTGAAAGTTACTCCAGAAATGGACATAAGTAGGATATTTGATATCGTTACATTTGCATCTGCGATTACGACGACCATGAACTTCTTGTAGATATAACCACAAAGCCCGATCACGGAAGCATCGCTAGAACAATGAAATCTAATTGCTAGCTCGCCACTAACGGGATGACCACATCAGCCATGACAAACACATGATTATTTTAGGTTTGAGCCAAATGCATCTCCGACTAAACCACGAACCGTAGTATCATCAGAAGAGAGCTTGGCTCCAATAGCAACACTTGAATTCTAATTCTCATCGACTGATCCAATTTCCACGTGAACCCCTTTCTCATCAGCTGCAGAAGTTTACATCCGACAATAGAGAGAAATATCGTTTGTGCCGGGTAGACCACCATTGAAACTACATCGAGAAGAATCGAGATCGATTGCCTAAAATCTTGTATCGGGTGTTAATTGGTCACATGATTTGACAAATGATTCTATCACGGTAGAGATTAGAATCTCAGAAGTTGTTGCTAGATGTAACGGTGGATGATCGGCTTCCTTTAATATAAAATAAGGGATACACTGAAGTGTCGATTGGATTGAGGAGAGGTAGAGAAAGAAGAGGCCGATGAGTAAGAAAAAAATATATTAAAATGTCGGAAGGGGAATCGCAAGCGACGAAGGAGATGGTGAAGATGTCGATCAACCTAATCTTCCTATGTGTCTGTATTAACAGACTGGACCAGATACTAAGCCCAATAAAGTGAAAATCAATTAGCCTAATCTTTTCTCGAAGCCCATGCGTTACCATCTATTTTTACAGGAACTGACACACGGCGCAACTCTGTAACTCAGACTTATCTGAGACAATGATGAAAAGAACTCTAACTCGTGTTAAACGAAGACAGTTTACAATGTGGAAAAACTATAATTGTTGTTTTTTCATATAACGTGATGAACCTCATTTAAAAATGAAACTCATAATACACTTATAGGCGCGGCCCACAGAGAAAACTTAAGAAGCAAAGGTTTCCGACCTTCATAAATATATATTTGTTTCGGCCATCAATGTACAAATTATCCTTTAGTTTAGTGGTATAAATGTTGGTGTTTGTATCTCAATAACCCGGGTTCGAGCAATAGGCTTGACACTTTTTCACAATTTTTAAAAGTGGGACCCACCAAAATACTGATGTGTCGGCTCAGGAATGAAACAACTGTCTTATTATATTATATTTTAAAAGTAGAACCCACCAAAATGCTGACGTGTCGGCTCAGGAATGAGGCAACTGCCTCATTATATTATAGATTCTAGGAGTGTATATCTTCTTAGAGATCAATCCCATGTAAAGCGTAACAATTTACCAAACTCTGTATATTTATACGATGTATGATATCAATGAAAAGGCAAGCGAATTCACCTGCTTTCAAGAAGTAGGATATATAAAACATCATAAAAATCGAAGCAAATTTACTAAAACGTAGGATTAGAACTAGGCTGGTATTCAAGTGTATGGAACGCATGTATATGGAACGTTAATATTGATTTAACACTTTTAGTTAATTAGTTTTCTACAGAAACTATAGGAAACTCCAAATCACAGAAACCATAGAAGAACAAACATGCCGACAATTAACACTTTTACACTCTCTCCTAAAATAAAATCCAAATCGGTGACCAAAGATATATGGCTAGCTCACGCAACCAATGCTTAGGGTACTTAAACCATTTATATGATAATAACACCATGATTTATATTTATCGTCAGTTGGTTGGTTGATCACAAATCAACCGTAAAATATAACTAAAATGTTCTCATTTAATTTAAACTAGGATAAGACCCGCGCCTTGCGCGGAATTAAGTTATTATTTTTATTATATTTTGGAGAATGAAACAATAGTTTGGCTTCATTTGGATTAGGAATGTTCAATCCAGATATCGGGTTGGTTTCGATTCGGTTCGGTTTTTTTTGGTATTTTGGTTAGTAAAATATAACTACTATTCTAAATCCATATTTACTTTGACTTTAGTCTTTCACATACTTTTGAAAGATTTCAACTGGACAACTAAATTGATCAGCCAATCTTGTTGCTTTAAATCATTAGTATATATATATATATATATTATTTAGTTTGAATATTTATTAAATAAAAATTCATATGC
>NC_027751.1:3152275-3161262 GCF_000695525.1 Brassica oleracea var. oleracea
TAAACTCATTAATTGTCATATATATATTAGTCATTTATGGTAATTCCGTAGGTTTGATTTAAGGAAAGAAAATAACATATCATATCATTATATCATATAGTTTGACCAACTTATGTATCTAACAACATATAAAAATCGAATGTGGACCTACTTATTTTTCAATTGAATGTAATTGACTACCTAATTGAGTGCCACCTATGCATTGGAGCCTATTTTAATTAATACAAAATTGAGGTTACATCTTTTCAAATGTTCCTCAATTAATATATAGGGGATAATATGATATGTACATTCAAAACGTTATTTAAATCAAGTTGTATTGTGTCATGGCAGGTCCACCGCTGTTTCGTCCAACACCTTCTTTACCATTTTGATATGCAACTTTGTTGTTAATTTAATGTTTTTGACTAACCAACAATCCTATATTTTTAAATTTACATAACTACCTATATATATAATCACCAACCGCCTCATGAGTATAATTATTCCACGGCATACCAATTATTTTTTGTTTAAACTATACATCTCGGAAAGAAAAAAGGATCAAATATTTTCTCAATCGTCTATAGTTTTCTTGTTTGGGTTTCTATTTTGAATGGTGAAGGAATCCATGGAGGTTACACAATATCGTCAAAGTTTTAATGAAGGTTCGAGTTCTAGGGTTTCCATGAACAAGAACTCACAAGTAATATCCAAGATCAAGCCCAAGATTCGCATCATTCACATATTCGCACCGGAGATCATCAAGACTGACGTTAAGAACTTTCGTTCACTTGTCCAGAGTCTAACCGGAAAACCCACAGCCGCAGAAGCCAAAGCCGATAAAAAGAGAGCCAAACCGAAAATTCCAACGTCTCAAGAACCGGTTTACGGAGAGCCTCAGCCGGTTAACAGGCTTACAGGTTTCACAGGTTTAGTAGCAAACGGAGGCAGCCATCAGGTGAAAGAAGAATGGGGATCTGGTGATCATAAGCGTGCTTCCAACACAAACACTTACTTTGATCTAGATGGTTTGATTCAAGATGTAGGAGAAGATTACTTCTCTTCGTTTCCCATGAGAACTTCTTCTGCTTCACAAGTCGAAGGTTTCATCTTCAACAACAACCACAACACCAACAACAACTTCGATACAAAGGGTCATAATTCTTCATAAATAACCACAGTTAATTTCTAGGGTTTTCTGATTTTGCATTCGCGTTTGATCAGATCTAATCGTTTGAGGCATGAAATCAAACGAAGAAGGTTATGCTTTTTAGGAACAAAGGCATAGAAGTTGTATTTTGATTTTGATGGGTACGTAGACAAACTGGACTTTTTTGGTAGACTGACTTTGCCAAGGTTGGGGGTTGTAATGAAAAGTTTGATTTATGTGCATCCCTTCCCGGAGAAGTGACTGTATCTAATTAAGTGGTGGTCTTCGGTCCAAGAACCCTAGCTGTTTTGGTATGTAACTTCATTCATGTGCTACTATATATTGGATGTGTAATAAAAAATTCTTTGGTGCGTGTATATGATTTGATTATCAGCTGTATTTTTTGGAGGAAAGTTTTTATGGTACTTAAAAGATTGACTAAAATAGTTTTTACAGTATAGTAATTCTTTCTCTTGGTTAAAATAGTTTTTACCGATTCTTCTGTTAATATTCAACGTGCCATATGCTGGTTATACTCAATTGAGAATGATGATCTCGTATATCTTTGTTCTCTTGCTTAATATACCAACTGTTAATGACAGTGTAATTTTTTTTTTTTCCGTCGAAAAGCCATTTTATTACTCAAACTTGAGGTGTTCTGGGTAACCAAACCGGAATAGAACAATCAATAAAAAGTAACTCTCTATGTAAGGATCTAGCAGTCTTAGCTAAAAAGTCTGAAATCTGATTACGCGCCCGTGGAACATGAATGATGTTGAAGTCCGGAAAGCATATCTGTAACGTCTCTATCCTCTCCAATTCTGTCTCAAAGCTTGGCCAAGCCTGAGGGTCCTTTATCATTGCAATCAGTTCCTTGCAGTCTGTCCCGAAGCTCTGGCAAGTTGAGTGTTGAAGCATATTCTCCATCGCCCATCGCAGTGCTTCTACTTCCGAATGCAAGGCTGATTCGCGTCGAGTGAAATTTCTTGTCCCCATAAGTTGAATGTTCTCAGCACTGTCCATCCATACCCATCCGCATCCACTAAAGTGAGCAGAAGATGTCCAAGATCCATCTAACAAGCAAATATTACCCAAGTTTATGACTTGGGGTTCCTTAGGATTATTATCTTGTACCACTAGTTGTACCACTTCGTTGGCATCAAACCAGGTTTGGCATTCACTTTCTTCATGTCGAACTAGCTCCAATGGATCTCTATCTATACCCCTGAAAAGTTTGTCATTCCTAGCCTTCCAAATATACCATATTATCCAGGGATAAAGATCCATGTCTTGCTCTGGCTCGATAATGTTGTTTTTCCTCCAAAATAGGTAATCCATATTTGTGTAGACGCTTGATACTGGAAATATATCTGGGCTTGTTGGAGTTGATGATAATGACCAAACTTGGAGAGCTGGCGGACATTCAAAAATGGCATGGGTTACAGTTTCCTCTAGTTCTCCACATCTTGGACAGTAGTTGTCACACCTCATATTGTGTCTCGTTAAGTTCTTCGTTACTGCCACATGACCAGTTAACAGTTGCTATATAAGATGACATATCTTCTTAGGCGCCTTTACCTGCTAAGCAAAGACTTGGAGCTTAGTGATGCTTGGCTCTACAACTTCCTTCTCTACCGCTGTCTTTAATAGATTCTGAGCCACCCAATATCCAGATTTAACCGTGTATTGGTCATTCCTTGTGTAGTTCCAGCCGAATGTATCCCGACGATGAGTTGATGTTATGGCTAAACTCCTTACGAGAGGTATATCCTCAAGACTAACATAATTCTCCAATATACCAACATCCCAATCCTTCGATACCTGGTCAATGAGATCGCTGACTCTTATATTAGGGTGCATAACTGGCGCTATGGGGATAACTGGTCTCGCAGGGATCTTTGGAATCCACGGGTCCTCCCACACCTTACTTCGTTGATACTAAATTAAATGTAGCTTATGAGATAATAATAATAATAATAATAATAATAATAATAATAATAATAATAATAATAATAATAAATGGTCCTGATTTCAAATTTTCAGTGATGGAACCCAAACAGTCATATATATGAGACAACAAGTTGTACTAATCGATACAATATTTAGATGTTGGTTTGTACTCAGAGCATGTTTATCAGTTTGTTTCTTAGCCTAGGTTGCTTAAAATTTTTTATTTTTTTTAAAATTTTTTTTGGCCGATAAAAAAAATAAAATAAAAAGACCAATCGCGGGCCGCCACGTGTCGTGGAGCATGCAAAACAGTCTAAGCAACTGAACGAAAACTTCCCTTCTTTTGCATACACAAGCAAGGTCTTTTGTGTTTTCTGTGGGGCCCACAAATTTTCAATTAATTTTTTGGTTATGAAACCAAAGGTAAGCAAGCCCTATAAACATGCTCTCACGTTCTTTACTGGTTACCGTTTTATTTCGAACACTGAGTAAGATCCATTTGTTCAACTAGTCTAACCATGTTTATTGTAGTATAAGATTTGATGAAAAGGAGAAATTTGTACCTGGATTTTGTAGGTCCGGAAACTGCTGTGCTGCTTCAGAGCTCATATGAGGAAATTGATCTGAACCGAGTATAACCGCACCGGTATACCAAAACTGTTTTTGAGAGTGTCCGTTGACCAAGCCAACAAAATTCAGTTTGGTTTTCCAAATTTCAAAAAGGCTTGGGCTGGCACTTGAGACTTGAGAGGCCCAAGGGTGTTAGAGTGGACTTGGCTTGATGCCTTCTGTAAGAAAGCTTCATCTGCTTAAGCCACCACCGACCGTGTCCCAAGTCTGTCTTTTTACTCTCTCGGTGTTACATTCTCTTCCACACTGCGTAGCAATTTCCATGCACGACTAACGAATATGACATTATTCACTAACATAATCAACCATCCTATTTACTTACACATTTATATTTCCTTTGACCAAAGCTTATCTAAAAGAATTTGAGATGGTCTCATGTATAATGATTATAACAAATAAAGTAAATAACAAAAAAAGAAGAAGCTATATAATTCTTTTATTCATATAGTGAACAAACATTACAATGGAACACACAAGAACTAAAATACAAGAACAATAATCAAAGAGTTTCAGAGCTTCAAGAATCCAAGATAGCTCGACCGAGAGGAATAGATGCATACATATATGTGGAAGGGGGTGAATATCATGATCGATAACACAAGTTTTATTTTAGATCATTTTGAGCATATGCTTTCTCGATTTCTTCGCAATCTTAGCACTCTGCATCGCCATATCTAACTCAATCTGCATCCTCTCCATCTCCCTTTGAGCTTTCAACATTGCAGATAAGTCCGAACTCCGAAGCGGCAGAGCTCCTTCCACCACTGTTCCTACTAGTATTCCCACTTCCTCCTCCTCCTCTCTTTGGCTCTTCCTCGACCGCACAAGAGTGTAGATGCGTCCCATAGTCACATTTCTTGCAGTAATAAGACCAGAGATTATCCGGAACATTGTCATGACATTCATCACAGTTAAAGAACAGACCGTTCTGGTAAGGAGAACGGTAGAGCAACGTGAGCAGATGCGCGTATCCTTGACGCTCCACGGTCTCGGGCATAGACACACATCCGACATGTACATCGTACTTACAGATAGAACAGTTGTAAGAAAACCCAGATCCATACTCACCGCAAGCGTCGCAAGCGAAAGCTGAAGACTCGTAAGTTGGAGAGTACAGCAGGGTCAAAGGGTGTTCCGGGTGAGACTTGTGACGGTTCTCTCGTGGAAGCTCGAAACATGACTTGTGCAAGAAGTAATCGCATTCAGATTTCGTGCATTTGAAGGCTGCGCCTATCAGGTCTAGGTCACAGCCTGAGCAGATGATCTCCTCCTCAGCTTGAGCTTTGTGACCACGCAACGGATGGTTGTGGCTAGGGTGCCTCACCGCTGGTTTACTTGAAGCCATTATAGATTTTAAAAACTCCTTTTTTTATTTGTGTTTGAGATGCTTGTTAAATTAAGATAATGCGTTTCAATTGTATTTATAGTAATTTTAAGTCTTCTTTAGGGTGGAGTAGTGATGTGTTTTGGTTTGACTATTTTACCAAGTTGTAGCTTATATATTCACGCTATATTGGGAAAATATTGTCACTACACGCCAATATGACCATATGATCTATGGATGTATATATGATTCATTCTTGTTTGGGATTCAAAGTCAAGAGGTGGAACTTTTCTTCTTTGAACCCATCCATCACGGGACTGTTTTATGATAGTTATATGACTTGATGAAATAGCCAATTGTATTGAAAATCATGAATATTGCATTATTCGAGCTGGAAGTCTATCGATAAAAGAGTTGACATAATTAAAGATGTGAGGTCAAATAACTACGCTGGGTCTCTAGTGCATATCCTCTCCAAGTCATCTGGATATAAGAGACTAGCAATGATATGACTTTGGGAAAGAAACTAGAAATTACCATCAATAACCATTGACTATATATAAGTACTTTAGTCATTTCGATACCCTAAATCTTATTTGAAAACTAAGAATTAAGCCTTAAATTTGGTGAGAAAAATCGACTTAGTGATCTGCTTGAACCATGAAAGTTACTTGAAGTGCTTACTTAGGGATTTATCAATAAAACTTGTGATGATAACTTGTAAATCTGCTTTATTCGTTTTGATTGATAGAAAACCGATAACAAAAACTGTAATGTAACTAATATGGCTTCTTCTAAAAAAACAAAATATATATATATATATATATATATATATATATGGCTTCTTCTATATATGTTATTAAGACTCGGATTCTCTTACATTAATTTGTTTGCAACAACCCATAAGTACCATATGATGATATAGTAAATAATGACTTAGATGAGTCATTTACACTTAGCATTTCGACCAGGACCACCAAAGAAAAAGTAAGTCCCCCAATGAACATCAGTGCCAGGTTTGATATTGTAACAATTTTCTTCACTCATAAAAGGAGAAGTTCCCACAGGTGGTTTCATAATTTCACCCTCATCAACTATCTCAATATTTTTGAAGTAACTAGCCTTCTCATATCCTACCTCTGCAAAGTGTCCACTCCCCATCTTCGTTGTTGTATGCTGTGATCCATCTCTATTATTAGTTATTTCTCCTCCCCAATGCACATCTGTTGCAACATCTTTTAGAGTAGTAAACAAGGAGGAAGGCCAATACCCGACAAATATGTTGTCATATACTTTTAACCACCAGTGTCCTGAACGTGTGTCCTATAATAATATTAACAAAGTATACATTGATAATTTGAATGACTATAAGAGAGCTCTTGCTAAAATATTAAAGGTATTTCGAATTATTAACCCTCCATATAGATGTTGGAATCTGATATTGAGCACCACCGACGCTGGAGACAGGACTAACGGTTGCACCTATGGCAAAGTCTTGACTTACATGAACAAAGCCTGGACACTTAAGATTGTAGCAACCTGTATCCTGATATCCATCGGCCTGTTTTGTATTACCAATGAACACCAAGAAAAATTGGCTCTCTATAAGTAAATAATATGACCAACCAATAAAAAATAAACAATTCAAAACAATGTTAAAAGAAATTAACTCACAGTCCAGTAAATAAAATATCTGGGGTTGTAATCACCATACAAACTTTTGTACACCTAATTAATACAATTTCCATTAACAAATTTTTATATTATATATCATATATATACACATCAGTTATAAGAACAAATCAAGAACCTGCCATCCAGCTTCGATGGTGTTAGTGTCACGAGAAGTGCCAGACGCAAGCCATATCTGGGCTAGGCTGAACTCTCTTAGTGTTTGTACGTAAGACTTCCATAAGCTTATAGTCGCCTTAGCTCCATGAAACCTTCCTTTTGTGACCAATATAGAGTACTATATATACATACGCATACGTATATAAGAAGATACATAACGACACACACACATACGAGTAAATAACAAGTTATGATGACTTTGAAAGTGTGAGATATATGTACCGAATGTGTGCTGTTGGTTCTAGGTTTATTGTCTGGTTTTGGTTGAGGGAAGCTGTTAGGTTCCTTTTTTCCATATGTTCTGATTGATTTTGCTTGTAAGATATCTTCTCTTCTCGTTCTTATGATTGGAATACTATTTTTTGTAATCTTCCAATGGTTCTCCAAAGTTGAGTCACCATATTAGATTTGTTTTGAGTGGTTAAAGATTCA
The DNA here is from genome assembly GCF_000695525.1 of Brassica oleracea var. oleracea. Classification (NCBI taxonomy): domain Eukaryota; kingdom Viridiplantae; phylum Streptophyta; class Magnoliopsida; order Brassicales; family Brassicaceae; genus Brassica; species Brassica oleracea. Next base: position 3,159,595 of record NC_027751.1, read on the forward strand.
TTGTTCCATTCTTTTGGGAAAGAACTTGGTCTCATCTTCAACACAACAATGTTAGAACAATAATAAGAAGTTAAACATAAGATATAATAACCAAAACACTTAGTTTAACCATTTAGAATAGTATTAATAGATCTAAGTTTATGTCCAATGCTACTTTTTGGAAAGATGATTTGGATTTATAGATTTGTCTCAAAAATTAGCGAATGATGGCTTTTAATTTTAAAAATACAAACCAAATTTTAGATTTTATGTTATAAAATTAATTGTAATAATAATCACGGTAAAAGAAAGAAGTGATTTTCTAACCTGAATGGTGTGGATTTTGAATAAAGGATGATCATAAATGGGATGGTTTTTCATGTGAACGCAGTCTATAATATCTCCATCCGGACTCTACACAAAGATTATCCAATGTACGCAACTAGAGATTAACGATTAGCAAAGATAGAAAAAATAGTTATACATAATTTTGTGCAAATTCACAAGTATAATTAACCTTGATTGACTTAAGAGCAGGTTTGTTTAGTTTTTTTCAAAAGTCGATCTACTTCAGCATCGTCAATATTGGAGAACTCATTTCCGGTTACTATTGTCGCTATGATTAGAATGATGAGCACAAAGCTTGCCATCATCCGACCTTACTAATTTATACAAAATGGTTTTATATTTTTTTTGAAGTGCTTCACGTTATTTGGTTGATAGATTATTGAGCTAAATGCTTTATATATATTAAAGAAAGGTCATGCAAGATCTTTACCAATTTTCACAAGAAAATCTCAATATTTTATTATTATGAATAAAAAAGGACACTTAATTATATATTGTGCCTTTAAATCGATTATAATTTCCTCTTTGTTGTTAAAAAGTTATTTCCTTTTAGTCATATACAAAATTAATTAATGTTATCAAACAGATTCGGACAGATTTTAATAAATAAAAATTACAAAATATGATAAGTTGGGTTGACATTTATCGAGTAAATACAATTTCAGTAGAAAAAAATAATGAAAAGACTGTTTTGTAAAAGGTTTTGTAATTACATGACAAACTGGAATCTGTTTGTTACTTACCTTCATATTTCCACGAATGTCTTTATGCACGCGATACGATCTTAAATGTTTGGCATCCTGTATGATAGTGAACGCTCATGATATAACGTGAAACTGATCCGAAGCAATAACGTTGATATATTTAATTAATTTTGCTCCATTATGTTAGTATGACTTTTTTTTTACCCTGATCTTATATTCCAAATGCGATTTACACAAAAATAACTTTCTGTTTTATGTGTATCCAATGTTTGTATAGGTATTCCACTACAAGAAAACACAGTTTTAGCAAGGAAATTTAACGAGGAAAACTATTCCTCGTGAAATTACGATGACTTAACGATGAAATTGCGAGGAAATAAAGTTTCGTCGTAATGGCCTTGTAAAATACCGAGTAAAGATTTTCCTCGTAAAATCGTCGTAAGTTAACGTGGTTTTTCCGAGAAAAATGTGTTTCGTCGCAAATTCGTCGTAATTTTAGCATGATTTTTACGAGGAAATAACTTACGAGGAAAGAACGAGAAATCCACCAACTTAACACGTTTTTTTTGCCACCAACCTAATTTTTCGTCGTAAATTCCTAGCAAAATTCAACTACCAGATTCGAAAATTTTCTATA
>NC_027751.1:3164293-3216354 GCF_000695525.1 Brassica oleracea var. oleracea
GTTAATTTGCGTGGGCCTTGCGACGAAACGAAAGACGGGCCTCTGTCTTTCCTCGTTATTTTGCGATTAATCTTCGACGAACCGTAATCCTATATATAGGCGAAACCGCAGGCCCTCTTCATTTCCTCTCTATTTCCTCTCTACAGCCTCTCTATTTCCTCTCACCATGGTAAGTCTCTCATTCCTCTCTAAGTAGTTTAGGGAATTTAGATTAGGTGGTTAGTTTAGGGAATTTAGTTTACGAAATTAGTTTAGAAAATTTAGGTTTCGTAATTTTATTAATTACGTAGTTAATACTGTTCATAATTTTTTTTTTTACTCTTGACTTTAATTTAGAAATTTAAATTTTGCAGACTATTCGCAAGCACCAGCGTACTGCTCACTACTCGTATATATATATAATAAAAACTTTCTTAACTATTTTTAGGCCAAGGAGTTGGGACGTTTACCGACTCTTATGGAACTTTTCGATCGGACCCACAAGAACAAGGCGGGCGCATTTGTAGATGAGAAGTCTGAGAAGATCTACAATGATGTGGCAGCTCGTATTGACGAGCGTGAGACCCAGCTGGCGCAGGAGTCCGCCGACGGATCACCCGTCGTCTTATCCACAATAGAAGTGGATAGAATTTACGAGGAGGTAAATTTTATATAAATTTTTTATTAATTCCATTTTATTTTAAAATTTAAATTTTAATATATATTTTATTGTTTTTTAAGGTCGCTCCTAAGAAAAAGGGACGTGTGTTGGGGATTGGTTCCGTCAACGATGTTCCGAGAGCGACTTCCTCTTATGGCCAGAGACGGGATGATGAAGTCTCTCAGCTGCGCGACGTGTTGGAGACGACACAACATCAGCTGTCGTCGACACAAAACGAGTTGGCCTCGACAAAATCGTCGTTCACAGCTCGTATGACTGGTCTCGAGAACTTCTTGGACGTCATAGCGGCCACAAATCCGGAATGGGAGGCCATGTTCAGGACCATGAGACAACAAAACCCCATTCCAGGCGAGACATCCGTGCAAGTCAACGAGGAAGATCTCTCGAGAAGGAGCGAGGAATTCTACGACGCGACAATGCAGCATTAGTTTTTTTTTTTGTTATTGTATTTTAAAATTCAAAACTTATTTATATATTATATAATTTCATTTTAATTCGGCCAAAAAAATTTTTCCTATTCGATTTAATTTCAATTAAAATTTTATTAATAAATTAAATAAATATAATTTTTATTTATAAATTCAGTAAATAGAAAACAAAGTAATTTCGTCGCTAATTCCCGATGTATTAACGAGGAAAATTAACGACGAAATATCGAGGAACAATTATCGAGGATTTTACGTGGATTTACTTACGATTCTATTACGACGAATTATTTTCGTGTTTCTTACGTTTTTATTACGACGAATTTATTTAGAGGTTTTTGCGTGTCTTTTACGACGAATCATTTTCGAGTTTCTTACGAGGAAGCACAACGACCGCGTTACGTGGAAACCCCACGTGGTCTTTACGACGAAAACTTAATTTTTCTTTACGAGGAAAATATAACCTCGCTAATTAACGAGGAAATGGCGACGAATCTGCTCTTACGACAATCATATAACGACGAAACGCCTTTCATCGCCATTTCCTCGTAAGCCTTCTTTTCCGAGGAAATAACGACGATTTTGGCCGTCGTTAAATTTGTGTTTTCTTGTAGTGTTCGTACGTCAATACTTGGACTATGCTAAAATTAAACGAAGTTGCAGAAGATAATTAGCATTGACTTAGAGAGATTGACCTAGATAAACCCCATTCTCTCTACGTATGTTTAAGATATACCAAGTTGCTAATTAGAACCAGATGTTGATTAGAATCTCCTTGTCTACAAGCTATCTTTATTTTAGATTATAACCAAACCGCGTCTAAGGATACTACTTTTGTCTCTTAAGTCTTTACCTTTGCACCCCAAATAAGTTCAAATGTCAACGGTCTTCCCAAATAAAGCTCAAATGTCAACGGTCTTCAATACATATAAGATATATATGATACATAATGAAACATTCTTAAATTGGTGAAACCGCATGATACAGCGACTTGGTTAACTAATAATCAATGAAACCAACGCATAACATTCTTCACATTATGCTCTTTGGATATATATATATATATATATATATATATATATATATATACACCTCCACATCCTTGTCCCACAAAACAACTAAAACCAAACTCAACATTCTATATGGCTTCAAGAAAACCAAAGGCCAAACCGGTTAGTCGTCAATCCGTGAGGCACCAGAGTCACAGCCACCCATTGCGTGTCTTTAAAGCCAAAGAAGACGATGAGACAGTTTGCTCTGGATGCGAGCTCGAGCTTACCGGGCAAGCTTTCGAGTGCACAAAGTCCGATTGCGATATTACTTATTGCACAAGTCATGTTTCGACCTTCCTGGTGAGACCAATCACAAGTCTCACCAGGACCATCCTTTGACCTTGCTTTATTCCCCACCAGATGACGAATCCTTCTACACTTGCAACGCATGTGACCAGTACGGTTCTGGATTCACTTATCATTGCTCTAACTGCAAGTACAATCTCCATGTGGGATGTGCGTCTCTCCTTGAAGCCATAGAGCGTGAAGATCATGAACATCCACTCATTCTTCTTTATTGCACATCGTGTAAAGGTCGTGAAGACACGACCTTCATTTGCAGCGCTTGCGAAGAGACCGTTTTGGAAGATCATCCTTGTCCCACAAAACAACTAAAACCAAACTCAACATTCTATATGGCTTCAAGAAAACCAAAGGCCAAACCGGTTAGTCGTCAATCCGTGAGGCACCAGAGTCACAGCCACCCATTGCGTGTCTTTAAAGCCAAAGAAGACGATGAGACAGTTTGCTCTGGATGCGAGCTCGAGCTTACCGGGCAAGCTTTCGAGTGCACAAAGTCCGATTGCGATATTACTTATTGCACAAGTCATGTTTCGACCTTCCTGGTGAGACCAATCACAAGTCTCACCAGGACCATCCTTTGACCTTGCTTTATTCCCCACCAGATGACGAATCCTTCTACACTTGCAACGCATGTGACCAGTACGGTTCTGGATTCACTTATCATTGCTCTAACTGCAAGTACAATCTCCATGTGGGATGTGCGTCTCTCCTTGAAGCCATAGAGCGTGAAGATCATGAACATCCACTCATTCTTCTTTATTGCACATCGTGTAAAGGTCGTGAAGACACGACCTTCATTTGCAGCGCTTGCGAAGAGACCGTTTTGGAAGATCTATGGGTGTATTACTGCAGGGAATGTGACTATGGAACAGATGTATATTCATGTGCGGCATACGAATATCAAGAATCAAATGAGGAGGAAGAAGAAGAAGGAGAAGCTAGTACTTCTCCAGCTTCTAGGATAAAGTCGTTGATGAAGGCTCAGGACGAGATGGCAGCTATGCAGCTAGAGGCACGTATTATGAATGATGCGAATGAGGCTGCGCTTGATCTTTGGGATCAACCAAAGCGGAGATACTATTGGTGATCAACAAGGAAGGATAATATATACTACCTTCCTGAAAGTAAGATGTTTTAGATTTTTTTCTCGTTCCACGAACATAGATTTTCTATATTGTTAAGGTAATTTTTTATACTTTTGAGGAACATTAATTGAGAATATTTGAATTGATTAAATTTCATTGGTGGAAAGTTATTGGAAAGTGTATAATAAAGTAAAAAATAAATTAAATTATAAACATTTATTAAATTCTTAATAAGCGTGCATACTCTAGAAAATCTTACTTTCAGGAACAGAAGGAGTATATAATTTTATAAATAATATATATGAAAGTGTGTGATTGTTTATTTCTTTGATAAAGTTTATTTTCAGAATAAAAACCAATAGATAGAAGACATATAAACTCTCTTTCTTGTTTATTTGTGGTGTGTGTTTTTTGAAAAGTTGTGTGTATGTTTTTTTTTTTTATGAAATTTCAAATTGATTGAGCTATCAAAAATGTTATTTACATATCAACACTGTATGAACTGAAGCGCTATGCTAAATGAAGTCTATCGTTATGGGTTAACTTCAAACTATCTTCTCATTAATCCTTCCAACTTATGATTATACCTATATTTGAGTGAGCTGATCTTGTTCTTCATCGCCTTGTAGATAAGCTTCCTTATGTTATCTGTAGAAACTCGTGGCTGTTGATGCCTTCTAGCGTTCTTCTCTCTCCAAATATGATAGATCGTGATCTGGAACAATAGTCTGGCCAGACATGAGTCCAAACTTTTCACTCCAAGTCTCTGCAACCTTTGTATCGTCCAGTGCCAGTCCGGATTGATCCTTGCACCTACAAGCTGCCGAGCCAAACTCTCCCAGATCGTATACGAATAGAGGTACGCGAAGAAGAGATGATCTCTCGTTTCATCTCTCTCCACATAGCTCACAGTTGTGTGTATGTTGTTTAAGTCGCAATATAATTTTCCTTGTTTTTTTTTAAAGCTAGCTGCATTTATATTGGTCCAACCATTTACATATTCTGAAGATATATTCTTACATTTATATCTTACAACATTATTTTACTTGATAAAAATAAAGAAACAAAATTTGGAAATTACTGACTTGATGTTATTGATCAAAGATATGGAAAATTATGATTTTACTAAAGAGAAATTTAGTTGAATTAGTCAAAGATAATTTAGTTAAACTACTGAAATTGTGATACCACATATATAAGGGGTCGATTTTTAATTTATATTTGCATTACAAAATTATTTGTTAATCTAGTGCATCTAATCTTAAATAATAAATATTACTTTATAATGTGTTTTTTTCTGGCATCAAACTAATACTCTTAAAACCATGTTTTAATAATTTAAAAAATATATTTAATAAAATAATGAATGATAACCTTAAACTATTATTACCTGACAAATAAATTAATAATAAATGTAACGTTTTGACTAACCGCAAACCTTAAAAGAGGTTAAAGATAAAAAAAAATATATATATGTTAAGACAATAATGTCCTTTAAGACAATTAGTTTTCGGTTTAAATAAATGTTGTCCAGACCTACTTCTTCCTCTCTATTTATTTATCGGTTTCTCTCTCGCCACCACCGATCATGGTCACCGCCCTCGAACTCATCCTCATCCTCCGCTTGATTTGATCTATCTCTCTCAAAGGTCCTCTTTTTCTTCAATCAAACTTCATGTAATCCTCTGTTTTCTTCGATCGCTCTCCCAATGATCTGTTTCATGAAATTCATATCGTTGATTTAGCTCAAAGTTTGATTCTTTCGACCGTGTTTTGTTCTGTTACAGATGCATGTGTCTGCTTGATTGTTGATCTGTGCAAAAAAAGGATCGATCTATATTATTTTTTTGTGCTCTCTCATGTCATCATCGACTAGTGTTCAAGGAGAGATAATGGATCTTGATCTTGATCTGAACCAAGAACCAGACTCTCCACCCGGTTTAATCACAGAGATCTCTCCATGGCTAAACGAGCTAGAAACCGCTCACGAGCGGATCGAAGACCGTCTAAGACAGCTCGAAGCCATAGTTTCACGAATCAGGGAACGTGCAGCAACAGTCACAACAACGGCAACACCATCACCAGCACCTGCTTTAATACCTCCTAGAGACTCAACGGCAGGAGTTATACACGAGCGTTCTAGAGAGAGACTTGTCGAGAACGACGACAAGACTTATCTGATAGCAAAGGCACTGAACATGGAGAGAACAACCTCTGTCCCCGGCGGCTACTTTGACTGCAACATATGCTTAGAGAAAGCCGAAGATCCGATCTTAACTTGCTGCGGTCACTTGTTCTGCTGGGGATGCTTCTACCAGCTGCCATTCATTTACCTTAACATCAAAGAATGTCCTGTCTGCGACGGGGAAGTGACTGACACCGAGGTGATTCCTATATACGGTAATGGAGAAGACGATAATGATGGTAGTAGTAAAGCCAAGCGTGAGGAGTGTGGTATCCGCTTACCTCCAAGGCCTAATGCTAAAAGAGTTGAAAGCATCCGTCAAAAGATTATAAACCGGGGCAACCCGTTTATCCCGGGTCCTGAGACGCTGGAGCATATTAGAAGGACTATTGATTCTATTGGAGGGTTACAAGCTTTAGCTGAAGGGCATGAGTTCGGTTTGACCAACATAGTAACCACCGGGAACAATCGTGCGGTGCAAAATCAGCATAATCGTTTGAGGTTGTTGTCTTCTTTCCCGGGTCTTGTGGTAGATAGCTCGGAGATGCCGCCGCCAACGTCTGATGAAGCTGCTGCTGCTTTTGATGTTGATAGTTTTGTTGATACAACAACGCCTAGTTTGAGGACTAACCGTCGTAGGTCTTCTCGTATTGCTGAGATTAGTCCTTCTCCTTCTCCTGCAGTACGTGCTTCTATTCGTAGGAACCAAAGTGGTAGTGCTGCAGGTTCATCATCTTCGCCTAGAGATTTTGCTGTTGCCGGGTTTGGGTTTGATTCTCGTGAAGTGGTTACTTCAGATTCGTCATCGTCTAGGAGGAGAACTGAAGATGTAAACAATGGACCTCGGACCAGGTCTAGGAGGAGGCTAGGCTGAAAAACTCTTTTAATTATATTACAAAGCTCATGTGACCATGTCTTGTTTCCATTCTGAACATGGCTGAATGTGTATGTACATTCTTGTGAAGCCTATGAAACTTTTGGATGTCAGTTTTTTGTTCCTTTGGGTTAAATAATCTAATCATATTTCTAAAAGGTCAATTTTAGAGTAATTGTTGTGGGGGTGTATTTGTCAGAAAACACAACATTCTGTCTAGATTCGCAATTCGCTTAAAATCCGAAAGAGTCTCGTATTTAAAACGTCATGATGTTTTACAGCAGAAACTAAAAACGGCACGCAGGTTTTCTACTTTAGTTCCTTAAAACGCTCAACTTGTCAACGCATTAAAGTCATCGGCCATCTCTTTTTGTCATCGCCGCCGTTGAAGCTCTCTTTCTCTCTACCTCCGGCGATCATGATCTACGTCGACGGAGTGCTATTTCCAGATGAAAACAGCTCATCTTCTCTCTCTTCTTCATCGCAGGTAGCTTTCTCCGTCTCTCACCAATCTCCATTCACTAAAAAGATTACTTCTTTTTGTGATTAGTTGACTTTTATGGTTTGACCAACATTGATGGAACAGGGAAGCAGCTTGCTTCTCGATGTAATGACACATCCTGTCATAATCTCAGCTTCTGACTCATTCAAGAATCTCGAGGAACAGAGAGTTACAGAGAGCTGCTCAACAAAAGACAGATATGTTTACATATTCCAAAGAGAATATGCTGTTGTGAATCCAGCTCTTGTTGATGTATGTATGCTTTATGACATTCGAAAGTTATGTTTTTTTTTTTTTTCAAATCCACTCTAATGATTCTGTTTTATTGATGAGAAGTTTGTTGGCATGGATGAAGCAACAACTTGTGTAGGTCTTGTTATCCGCAACAGAAGATCTGGAGTGTAAGAGACTGATCCTCTATATGTTCTTAAATAATGTGTAATCAGTCACCTTTATTTTTTAAAGTTTTGCGATGAATCTGAAACTGCAGCACTTCTATTGCACATATGGATTCACCAAAAGTTGTGGACTTGGGGATAAGGCAGATGTTATCATTGGTTTTGGAGGATGACAGTGATGCCGAGTTAGATGTATTATCTACTCTTTCAGCTTATGTTAATCATTTATTATATTCTTTTGAGTCCTTTTTGAATATTTCCTTGGGGGGTTTGTATGCAGGTACATATGGTTGGTGGTTATGAAGATGTGGATTTAAAAGTGTGTTTCTATATCTCTCAGTGTAGTTAATACTCAGCTTTGGAATGGTCTTTAAGCTGAATGTATTGACTGTTTTTATGCAGAAGATTGCTAATGGCAGTGGTGACTATGCCAAACCAGAGGGTTACTCATTTCCTTTGTGTTGCAAATTAGTGGAGACGTTACAGAAGAGAAGAGAAAACTTTCACATTCAAACCTTATTTATTCTTGGGCACAACACCAAGCTGGATGCTCAAGGGAACACGTGCCCCATTTTTAATGGATTCCTGGTCAGTCTACTATGAGGTCTTAAAACAGAATATATATGAATTAGTAATGAACGTTACCATGTTTCTTTGTAACCTTGTTAATCAGGTTAATACCTCCAGCGGTGATATTGTCCCAGCCAGTTTCAACAGATCTTCCAGATGTCCGGATGAGCTTGTTCGTAGAATCAGAGTGTCGGCATCATTCGATGATCCTAGCTGGAGGGGGAAGTTACTTGACACATATGACACAAAAACTGATAGATTCATCATCGCACCATGCTCCTGGTACAAAACAAATTAAAACAAAAACGCTTCTTCTACCTCATTTTCACTCCATTAGAGTTAATGTACATATGAGTTGTGTTTTTGTAATTACAGGACAATGCGGCTGGTTGAATACGTTTGGGAACTTAATCGGCTTCCTGACGAAGAGATTCTTGTCAACTATTTTTTTAAAAAATAAATTATTTTTCTAAAAAAAATCGAATTTTTCAAAAAAAAAGGATTTTTTTATTTTTTATTTTATTTTGCGGGTTGGCGGGTATCCGCAAATCAAAATCCACCAACCCGCACCCGCCCCGCAAAAAATAGTCTTAACCCGCACCCGCACCCGCACCCGCGACTTGGTTTTTTCAAATGGGGCGGGCCCCGCGGGCTTTGATTTAAATTCCCAGGCCTAAGTGTCGGCATCATTCGATGATCCTAGCTGGAGGGGGAAGTTACTTGACACATATGACACAAAAACTGATAGATTCATCATCGCACCATGCTCCTGGTACAAAACAAATTAAAACAAAAACGCTTCTTCACCCTCATTGACTCCTTTAGAGTTAACTAGATCTCGATCCGCGCGGTTGCGCGGGTTTTTGTTTTCACTTATTTTTATATAAATATTTTGTTTTTAATTCTAAATTAGTATATATTATAATATATATGTGTCTATCAATTTTTAAAACATAATAAGTTTACGGTATATTTTTTCATTGAATAGATTGTTTCAAACTTTCACATGTATTTTATCTTCTTCTATGTATATATTTTTTGGATTACTATATCATTATTAAAATCGTAACTATATATATAAAGATTAGTAAAATATTGTTTTATTGTCATATTCAAAAATATTGTAATATTTCACAAATTTAGAAAGTTTTTAAAAAATTAGACTTTTCGCTTCATAGATTTATATTATCGAGTAAATAATTAAACATTTAGTTTTTGTTTAATTTTTAAAATAAACTATATAGTTTAAATTTGTTTTCACTCGTTTAAGGTAGTAAAGATTAATCATTGTTATATAATATAATTTTTGTTATTTAAAGAAAATCTTTATAATTTTAAAAGTTAACATCGACAAATATTTAAATATTTAACATATGGAGGTATAGTATTACAACATTAAATTATATTTATTTAATTTATATTATCTAAATCGAATGTATCATCTATTGTTTAAATCAAATTATTGATAGCCCAATAAAAATATCTGGTAGGTCCAAAATTTAAATGATAAGATTAAAGATTAAATGTAACGTGACTTTCTATGAATAGGCCCATTATGTCCATTTCTTAAAAAAATCACACATGATTCAACTTCTTACTTAATATATAAGACTCTTTTAATATATAAGATGTACATATGAGTTGTGGTTTTGTAATTACAGGACAATGCGGCTGGTTGAATACGTTTGGGAGCTTAATCAGCTTCCTGATGAAGAGATTCTTGTCAACTGTTCCACCTCACCTTCTGCTGAAGGTCCAGATTTCATAGACAATGAAAGAAGGTTAGTAGTCACTTAATCATTATCTATAACACAATGAAACATAGAGAGATGAACCGTGTTCTCTTTTGTGTGTTTGCAGGATTTGGAAGTATTTATTAAAATATCCAGAATGGAGCAAAACCTTCCCAAAGAGACAACCACGTTTGTTTGAAAGGACTGCCAATGGAAGCTGGAACTCCGTGTTTTGATTCTTGAACATAAGAATGTAAAAAATAAGGTTGCAATTGGGACCTAACAAACTAATGTTGTGTTAAAACGTGGGCTTGATCCGGCCTAGTAGGCCTATATGTTGAGGCCCATAGATTTAAGTCATTCCATTTGCAGATCGGAACCTTCCACCCGACCCGAATATTATTTATTTGCAAGAAAAATTCGATCCGATTTTAGTTCGGATTTCTTGGTTCTACAAAAATAAATCCAACTAGATCTCGATCCGCGCAACCGCGCTAGTTTTTGTTTTCATTTATTTTTATATAAACATTTTATTTTTAATTCTAAATTGATATATATAATAATATATATATATATGTCTATCAATTTTTAAAACATAATAAATTTACGGTATATTTTTTTAATTGAATAGATTGTTTCAAACTTTCACATGTATTTGTATCTTCTTCTATATATATATATATATTTGGATTATTATTTCATTATTAAAATCATAACTATATATACAAAAATTAGTAAAATATTGTTTTATTGTCATATTCAAAAATATTGTAACATTTCACAAATTTAGAAAGTTTTTAAAAAATTATTCTTTCTGCTTCATAGATTTATATTATCGAGTAAATAATTAAACATTTAGTTTTTGTTTAATTTTTAAAATAAACTATATAGTTTAAAATTTGTTTTAATTGGTTTAAAGTAGTAAAAATTAATCATTGTTGGATAATATGTTTTTTGTTATTTAAAAAAATCTTTATAATTTTAAAAGTTAACATCGACAAGTATTTAAATAATTAACATATGGAGGTATAGTATTATAACATTAAATTATATCTATTTAATTTATATTATCTATAAATCTAATGAATCATCCATTGTTTAAATTCAATTATTGATAACCCAATAAATATTTGTGGTAGACCCAAAATTTAAATGATAAGATTAGAGATTAAATGTAACATGACTTTTTAGAAATATGTCCATTAGGTCCATTTTAAAAAAAAAATCACACATGAATTAAGATTGTGATTTCTGTTTTAATATATAAGATGTATTTCTTTCAGTGAAAAAAATACAATATCATTTTCAATGAAAAAAGAATCTCATGTTTTTCTCGGTTTTCAATTGAATGTACCTAATTTTTATAACTTATTACATAGATTTTATGTTATATATTAATAAAATAGTGTTAAACATGAATCATAAAATTAGTATATCCATCTTCATGGATATACTAAAATAAATATACTTATTTTTATTAATGTTGAGATAGATTAAAAATAACTAAATTAAGTATAAATTATAGTAAATAAAATAATATGATGCATAAAATATAGGAATAATATATTTAGTTTGTACTGGAATCATAATCCAATTAGAAAGTAACTAAAATTATAGAAAACTTAAGTAGAAAAGGAAGTGTATATGTAAATTGGCAAAGTCAATGGAGCACAAAAGCAATGTTTTATTTTTAAAATAAAAAATAAATGAGACTGAAGAAAGTAACATACAAGTGGGGTCAAGTGGCACAGCGGAATTAGAAATATGCTAAAACACTCCGGATATAAAATTTACTAAACTCAGATTATCCGTTTGTGTGATCAGAGACATAGATATCTAATGTACATCGCAAGTAAATGTGTCTATCTAAAGTTGGTAGAAAAACTTTCAAAAAATTAGTCGATTGGATCTCGGTCCGCCGGATACTTCCAAATTATTTTTTAAAAAATAGAATGGGGCATAACTAGTTTTGGGTACAAATTAATATTAACATGATCATAAGAGACGACCACCCCCCAGATGTACGTAAACGTAGTCCAACCTAACTTTCACCAACAACACGATCGGAAAACGAGATTCCATTTATAGTAACTAAATAGGGGTACTCTTATAAATTCTTTCATACCTTCTTTCCGGAAAATGTTGAACGAAGCTTAACCGGGCCGGGCTCGCTAATGGGTTCCAAATTCTATAATTTCCAAGTTTAAACAAATCGTTTGCCCTGATGGTCGATAAAGAGAAAAAGGGTCAAAGGATAAAAAACTGCGGTTTTAAACTAAGGGCACTTTTCAAGTTACACAATTTTAAAATATTTTAATTTATTTGGGGTAAAAAAATACCAATAAGGCAATATTGACTGGAATTCGATCTTGCAATATAGGAATAAAAATTCGATCTATATTTTTTTGTTTTGTGCTCTCTCATGTAATCATCGACTAGTGTTCAAGGAGAGATAATAAATCTTGATCTGAACCAAGAATCAGAGTCCCCACCCGGTTTAATCACAGAGATCTCTCCATGGTTAAACGAGCTAGAAACCGCTCACGAGCGGATCGAAGACCGTCTAAGACAGCTCGAAGCCATAGTTTCACGAATCAGGAAACGTGCAGCAACAGTCACAACAACAGCAGCACCATCACCAATACCTGCTTTAATACCTCCTAGAGACTCAACGGCAGGAGTTATACACGAGCATTCTAGAGAGAGACTTGTCGAGAACGACAAGACGTATCTGATAGCAAAGGCCTTGAACATGGAGAGAACAACCTGTCCCCGGCGGCTACTTTGACTGCAACATATGTCTAGAGAAAGCCGAGGATCCGATCTTGACTTGCTGTGGCCACTTGTTCTGCTGGGGATGCTTCTGCCTGAAAGAAAATGAAGAACTAGAGAGATAATGCTCAAGAACAAGAGAGAGAGTAAATCAAGAGTAAAAGAGATAGAGTAAAGAAGGATTTATTTTCTTAATCTGAATGTAAAACATATTACAAGTATTTAAAAGCAAGTAGCTTTGTTCTAGAAACTATTAAACTAATTTATTGTCTAAATACAGAAACATTAAGCTAATGGAAATGAATAAAGAATTGTGTTCTCATCCAGGGAGTGAAAGTGACTTGTCTTCAACGGTTGGGAGCATAAAAGGAACATGTGACTTTGCTTATTTTAATCATCCCTCTTGTCCCATAATATCTCCAACAGTCTCCTACTTCTTTATACTTGTTGACCATAATTGAAACTTGCCTCCTTGCTATCTATGACATGTGACTTTGTTTCTCAAGTCCAGCTCCTTAACATTGTTTCTCAAGTCCAGCTCCTTAACCTTGTTTCTCAAGTCTAGCTTTGTTTCTCAAGTCCAGCCTCTTATTCTCAAGTCCAGCCTACATCAAAGAATGTCCAGTTTGCGATGGAGAAATTACTGATACCGAGGTGATTCCTATATACGGTAATGGAGATGATGATACCGATGGTGGTGGTAAAGCCAAGCGTGAGGATTGTGGTATTCGTTTACCTCCAAGGCCTAACGCAAAGAGAGTTGAAAGCGTTCGTCAAAAGATTATAAATAACCGAGGCAACAACCCTTTTATCCTGGGGCCTGAGACGCTCGAGCATATATATTAGAAGGACTATTGACTCTATAGGAGGATTACAAGTATTAGCTGAAGGTCATGAGTTTGGTCTGACCAACATAGTAACCACCGGAGGAGGAGGAGGAGGAAACAGTAATCGTGTGGTGCAAAATCAAGATAATCGTTTGAGGTTATTGTCTTCTTTCCCAGGTCTTGTAGTAGATAGCTCGGAGATGATGCTGCCACCACCATCTGACGCTGCTTCTGCTTTTGATGTTGATAGTTTTGTTGATACAACAACAACACCTAGTTTGAGAACTAACCACCGTCGTAGGTCTTCTCGTATTGCTGAGATTGGTCCTTCACCAGCAGTACGAGCTTCTTCTCTTCTTCGTAGAAATCAAAGTAATACTGCAGCAGGTTCATCATCATCTTCACCTAGAGATTTTGCTGTTCCTGGGGGGTTTGGATTTTATGATTCTAGTACTGAAGTGGTGGTTACTTCAGCTTCATCATCGTCTAGGAGAAGAACTGAAGATGTAAACAGTGGACCTCGCACCAGGTCTAGAAGGAGGCTTAGCTAACTAAAAATCTTTGAATCATTTACAAAAGCTCTCATGTTGACCATTGTCTTGTTCCCCCACCTTGGATTTGTCTGAACATGGCTGAATGTATGTACATTCTTGTGTAGCCTCTGAAACTTTGGATGCCAGAGTTTTTTTTTTTTGGTTATTTTGGGTCATAAATAATCTAAATCATATTTCTCGAAGTGTTTAGTTTCACATTCAAAACTAAAGATTCAGATTAAAAAGTCAATTTCAAAAGTTATGGAGGTATATTTGTAAGAAAACACAACATTCTGAGTTGATTCGCGCAATTCGTTAAAATCCGAAGGAGACTGGTATTAAAACGTCAGGATATTTTAAAGCAGAAATCGAAAAAACGGCCGCAGTGTTCTACTTTATTTCCTTAAAACGCTACTTGATCATGATCCGGCGATCATGATCTACGTCGATGGAGTGCTCTTTCCGGACAAGAACAGCTCACTTCTTTCTCTTCTTCATCGCAGGCAGTGTTCTTCGTCTCTCACTAATCTTTATTCACTAGTTTTAACTAAGAATATGATTTTTTTACTGGAACAAAGGACACATCCTGTCATAATCTCAGCTTCTGAATCATTTAAGAATCTTGAGGAACAGAAAGTTACAGAGAGCTCAACAAAAGACAGATATGTTTACATACTCCTAAGAGAATATGCTGTTGTGGATCCAGCTCTTGTTGATGTATGCTTGTTATTACATTTGAAAGTTATGTTCTTTTTTTTAAATCCACCCTAATGATTCTGTTTTGTTGATTCTCTGAAACTTTTGATGTCAGAGTTTTTCTTCCTTCTTTTTGGTAAAATAATTTAATCATCTTTATTGAAGTGTTTGGTTTCAAATTCAAGGTTCAAGATCGAAAAAAAATTCAACTCTAAAAAACTCTGCAAGTAATTACTAATTTGTATGTTTATTAAAGTTAAGTGGTATATTTGAGAGAAAACACAACATTCCGTCTAGCTTCGCAATTCTCATAAAATCCAAAGTCTCCTATCCAAAAAGGTCATGATGTTTTACAGTTGAAACTAAAAACAGAACGCAGTGTTCTACTTTGGTTCCTTAAGACTCTGATTGGATTGGATGTCCTATTACCAGAAGATCCTTGAATGGTTGGTTAGTATAGTTGAGATCTTCTCATGTATTTTAGAAGTCAAAAAAGCAGGATGTGGTGACTCTTTCTTCAGCCAAAGCAGAATATATAGCTATATTTGCTGCATTGAAAGAGCTGAAATGAATTAAAGGTGTGTTGTCATCTATGGGTAATGACACTCAGGTGATATGGATATGTATTGTGATAGTAAATATGTTCTTCACATTACAGCTAATCATGTATTTCATGAGAGAACGAAACATGTGCAGTCAGACTGTCACTTCATCAGGGATGATACACAAGCTGAGATTTTACGCAAAATCATGTATCCAAAACAGATCAATTGGTAGATATTTTTACTAAGGCACTTAAAGGACGTCCTATCGATTTTGTCCAAGTTGGGCATTTGAGATCTCCATGCTCCAACTTGAGAGGAGTATTAGAGATATATAAATTATTATGCAATAGTTATGGACTCATATTGTAAATATCCCATATTAGTTTTAGGATTTTGTATAACTAGTTCATAGATCACTTTGTAAAGATTAACAAAAATAAGAGAGCAAATTTCCAGATCTTTTAGGGTGTGATTAATGGATAGCCTAATGAGATTTTTGGAGAGGAAGGACCAACAAGTCCAAAGCTGAAGAGGAATTGGTTAGGTGATGAAGATTGAGTGTATGATTGGTTGGATTGTATAAATATTTTACATTACTTCCAACATTTCTTTTCTAATCAGTGTTTAATAATTTAATAAATTCTAGATAAAAGCTATATATTTTACAGTTTTTTCATGTTTTTTTCTTCTTTTTATAAAGCAACTATTGAACTGTTTTTCAAATTATAGTATTTTTATAACAAAATAACATACAACTACAATAATTAAAATTATAGTCTAAATCATATAGTAAAACTTTATACACATATATACAGCTCAACCAATCATATAATATACTTGGATTATGTTTTTTTTTTTTTTTTGTTAATTAGCAAGTTAGAGAAGATATATTTCGTGAGACACGTTTTACACTCTTTGAGATGATTTTATATTCTTTGTTCATCTCAATTTCCCTTGTTTAAATTTTTTTCTGGTCCATATATACACAAGGTACAAAAACAAATATCTTCACTGGTTGTACTTGGTAGCTTGTGAATAATAAAACAACTTAAAATTATCCTTAAAAAAAACACTTAAAATTACTAACAAGCAAAAAAGCTGTACATACAAATACAAATCTATACATACACATGTATATATGGATGCATTATGAGTCTGTCTATGACAATATTCGCACGTGAAACGTAATAGTTTTGGTGATGTTGAAGTCCTGAGTCAATTTATAACAACTAATTTGTTTTTTTCCTTATTTCCTAAATTATAGAATATATGAGCAATGTACTCCTATAAATTCCTCTTGTGGTTGATAGAAATTTTTAAAAATTACTAAAGAATATAGTACGAAGGATCACATATGACCATAATGGGAATGGCGGGTTTCACGGTAGCACTTAGGCCTGGGCATTTCGGGTATCGGTTCGGTTCGGTTCGGTTATTTCGGGTTTCGGGTAGTTTGGATAGGGGTCAGAGGATCCATTGAGTACTTGACATTTTTTCGGTTCGGATCGGTTCGGATAGTTTCGAGTTCGGTTCGGTTCGGATAGTAAAACTAGGAACCGGAAAATACCCGAAAAATATTCGGTTCTCATTTGGTTCCGGTTCGGATTCGGATAGTTCGGATAGTTCGGGTAATATTACCCAAACTATCCAAAACGAACCGAAACAACCTGAAAGTATCCGAAAACTTGTATATCTATTGCCATCTGGTAACTGAAATACAACATTAAGCTTCATAAAATCAATATATACTTGTAGCCTTTAAGCATAAAAAACGAAGTGAAGGCAACAAACTGAAATAAACCTTCAAAAACCATAGCCATAACATAAATTTAATTGTTTAAACATCGTCAAACATTGAAAAGAAACAAACCGAGATTGTCAAATGTCAACCTATGAAACTTCAAAGTTCAAACCAGAAAACAACAAACTGAAACAAGCGTTGATACCATTTCTTCATGCACCATGAGACATCAACGATCAATCTTCAAAGAAACTTGTGCTTCCAAACTCTGAACAAAAAAAAAATAATTCAGATTACTAATAACACCAAACAAAATAACGACAAAAACTAACAGTTTAGATTACTAAATACCTCTCTCAAGATCATCTTGCTGCTGAACGTACTTGACCATTTGGTGACTGGTGACCACTCCTTTCTCATTCAGCTGAAACTCACACTTCAACCACTGCTCTGTGCACATGAGAACCTCAATCATATAATGAGTCAGGCAGCTTCGTTGTGGGTCGAGAATACGACCACTAGTGCTAAATGCAGACTCAGATGCGACAGAGGACACTTGCAATGCAAGAACGTCCCTTGCTATCTCTGATAATACAGGAAACTTAGGAGCATTGATCTTCCAAAACGACAAGATATCATAATCTGTTCCCTTCATAGAACCCTTGAGATTGACTACCTTTTCCTTCAGATACAGCTCCAACTCAGTACTTGTATCATGAAATCCATCTTCATTCACCATCTCAGCATACAATGAATCCATTCTTTCATAACCTCGTACTCGAACTTCATCATCATCTACATCCATCGCTTCATTTCCTTGACTTTGTGACTGAGACGTTGTCTCAGTATCGGCTGGCTGAGATGTTGTCTCAACAGTATTTGCATTCGTCATTCGGCTGTTATACTCATCAAACAACCGGTTGAGGACATTCATAACCGAATCATAAAGTGCCTTGGACTGTACTGTTTCTTTACCATAAAGCTTCTCAAAACACAGCACTGCAAACTTCATTTTTCTTCTAGGATCAAACACACTAGCTATGATCAAAAGTCTATTGATCTCTTCCAATCCTTCCCAATATTTATCAAACTTTCCCCTCATAGCAGTTGCTTTTTTCCTCATTTCCTCATCAGGACCGTTACTAAATTTTATCAAGTTCCTTTCTATCGTAACGATCTCATTATAACATTTAGGAGAGCTCACTGACTTAGATGCAGAGACGACTAGTGTTGAATCGTAAAAGATTTCTAGAAACTGCTCTAACCTGTCTATTGCATCCCAATCAGCTTTAAGTGGAGGGCCAATCCTTTTCCTTCCATCAGTTTTTTCTTGAAAGTAATCATTATAGAGCTTGTCTTCAGCTTCCATTCTGTCGAATGCTTTTCTGAACTTAAGAGCTCGAGATAGCATCATATATGTTGAGTTCCACCTTGTTAAACAATCCAAAGGTAGACTTCCTCTAGTCATCTTTCCTGACTCAACACGATGATGAAATGAGTCCAGCCTTGGTGTCGACGATCTTACATACTGAATCGCATTTCTTACCCCAGCAATACTGTTGACCACCTCACGCAAACCATCCTTGACGACCAGATTGATGATGTGCGCACAGCAACGCACATGCAAGAAGTCACCATTTAAAACCAGAGCTTCATTTCCTACTGCTGCAAATCCTTCCTTAAACCTTTCTAGTGCAGAAGTATTGGCTGTTGCGTTGTCAACTGTGATTGTGAAAACCTTATCTATCCCCCACTCCGCTAAACAATCGATAAGAACCTTTGAAATTGTCTCCCCTTTGTGATCAGCAACATTCTTAAATCCTATGATCAGCTTTCGCAACTCCCAGCTTGTATCAATGAAGTGAGCAGTGATGACCATGTAGCTAGATGATGTTGTTGGAGCCTTCCATATGTCAGTCGTGAGAGAGACCCTCTGCTTATTAGCATTAAGCAATTTCCTCATTCTTGCTTTCTTTTCCACAAACATTTCAACTATCTCTCGTGTAGCTGTTCGCCTAGAGTGAGGGGTGTAAATTTTGAGCCGGTCGCAGAAATGTTTAAACGCTAAACCCTCGATGAAAGCAAGAGGTAGCTCTCCCAGTACCAGCATCTCATTACACGCTTCCTTAAAAACGTCTATGGATATCTTAGCAACCTTTAACTCACCACCTTCTACATCGAGAACACCTTGGGTTTGATCTTCGGTTGGAGCTCTGCTTTGTTTCCATGCGATGTGCTGCTTACATGTTTCAAGATGTTTTAGCAGATTAGATGTTCCAGAGGTAGTAGCACAACTCATTATTCTTCCACAATAATGACATTTGCATTTGTCATTATTCTCCACTGTTCTTGTGTAGTGTTCCCACACTTTTGATCTCACCAAAGTCGTCTGTGCCTTGCATCGTTTTGCTACGTTAGTTCTCTGCTTGCCTTTTCTTTTGTTTCTGGAACCTGAAGCAGGAGCATCAAGTTCATCTTCTTCACGTTCATCCACGTTTTCATCAACACCATCACGATTATCTTCTGCTCCATGTGGAAAGGAAGAAGAATCCATCTACATATGAAGAATGAAAGACAGTGGAGAATAAAAGTAAGTTCTTATAGGAGAAGAAACATAAAAAATTAGTTTTTATACGAGAAGAAACAAACTAGCCTAAGAGACAGAAACATAATCATAATTTATAAAGCATGAAGTTTTAAGTTCTTATACGAGGATTTTGTCAAAAAAAAGTTCTTATACGAGGAAGAGAAACAAACTAGCTAAAAGACAAAACATAAACTTAAAGCATAAACTTAAGAAGTTAAGCTCTGGATATTTATAAGAATAAGTGAACACGCTTAACTCTAGTCATCATCTATCAAACAAATTAAGTCAACAGAAAATGATCAAAATATTTGAGTAAGAATCCAGAATCTATGAAGTAATAATAGATGAATTCAGGGACTGTACCTCTGAGATTCTCGACGACACAGACGGTGGAGAACGAGGAGGAAGACAAGTTGAGAGATTGGGAACGAGAAGAAGATTTTGATTTAAACTTGCCAGATTTCCAGTTTAAGATCCAAAATCGAAATTTAAGGGATTAGGTTGAGAGACCTTTCGTTTTTCAAGAATAAAGGAAAGTAAATATTGTGGCATCAATACGACAATAGCTATATCTAAGTTTATGGGAAACTGCACAGATTATTAACATATATGGATGAATGAATCTTGTGTATATATAGTTCGGGTATCCGTTCGGTTCTCGGGTAATACCCGAACCGAACCGATACCCGAACTATATATATAC
The DNA here is from genome assembly GCF_000695525.1 of Brassica oleracea var. oleracea. Lineage (NCBI taxonomy): Eukaryota > Viridiplantae > Streptophyta > Magnoliopsida > Brassicales > Brassicaceae > Brassica > Brassica oleracea. The sequence continues at coordinate 3,184,486 of NC_027751.1, forward strand.
AAGATCCATGCGGGTAATTAGCTATATCCATTCGGTTCGGATACGCTGTTTTTCGGTTCGGTTCGGTTCGGTTCTTTCGGTTCCGGTTTTTTTGCCCAGGCCTACTAGCACTAGCACTAGCACTGATGATAGTATGTGTGATAATCTCTCCTGGTGTCTATGGACAAGAGTTGGCTAATGACCAGGAAATCGAAGTAGAAAGACTTTTGAAGCGGCTCAACAAGCCTGCTCTTATATCCATTAAGGTACAAAATCCATATTCATAAATAAACTCAATGTTTTGACTATTTACTGAGATTGAATGTTTCACTTTATAATATCTGTTATAGAGCGAAGATGGAGATATAATAGATTGTGTTCCAATACATAGTCAACTAGCTTTTGATCATCCTCTGCTTAAAAACCACACCATCCAGGTTTAACTTTCATTTTAAAATATATTTTTTTGGTGCATGATGTTGAAATCTCAAGTTTTCGCGCATGCACGTAGATGAGACCGAGCTTTACACCGGAAAGTACGTCTACGGCTACGTACACCATGAATAAGAGAAAGGCTACTCAGGCGTGGAACAAGAATGGAAGATGCCCAGAAAATACAGTTGCGATAAGAAGAATAATGAAAGAAGATATCTTACGATCAAAATCCATTGAGAATTTTGGGAAAAAGACGACTCAAGGCATCCTTTTATATGGTGCAAATGCAATTCATGAGGTACGTACACCTTTTATATATTGTCCCTTCTAGCTTCTTTTGTGGCTTACTTTACATTTTTCCCATTTTCTTGGAGCTGTTTTAGTACGCGGTCATGAGGGCTGCGCCAGGAACGTTTTTCGGTACAAGATTTGTATTGAATGTCTGGGAACCATACGTTCAATATGACACAGAGTTTAGCTTGGCTCAGACTTGGCTCGTGTCTGGATCTGGCTCTAATCTTAACTCAATTGAAGCTGGTTTCCAGGTATCGTACTTCTCCATCCTAATTAACTACATCTTTGTTCATATGCATGCAAAAACATCTTAATTAGCACTACCTTTGTTTGCCTTTATCTATAGGTTTATAAACAAAAGTACGGTGATAAACAACTAAGATTATTTGTTTTCTGGACGGTAAGTTCCTATCTTTTTACAAAAATTTAACGGCTCACTAGCTTAGAAAAATTTCAATGGGGAGCTTATAAATTATTTAGAGAGTAAATTTTTTTAAATAGATTTTTCCCCCAAAAAGAATTTATTAGAACCTTATGAAAACTTTTATGATAACTTGTCCCTTTAATGAATAGTTTACAAAATAATATTTAGGATTTAAATTTATACTGTTTGTTAAATTTAAACTAGAGTATTTTGTTTTAAAAAAGGTGTAAGAATGATATAAAAACGTCCCTGAGTTTTTTATACGCTTGGATTCTCCCATATGTTAAAGACGATAATCATAATGGAACTCTTTTTTTTTTTAAAAAAAAGCCCAATGGATACCCAACGAGTAGAGGATGCTACAACACCGACTGCCCAGGTTTCGTTCAAGTGAGCAAAAATTTAATTGTAGGTGGAGCCTTCAAACCCGTCTCACAATACAACGGTACTCAAATTGAGGTCATCGTAACTATATGGAAGGTACTAATTAAGAACAACATATATCATTTTTCCCTTGTTTTATTAACTAGCAATGGGATATATATATATAATTGAATTGTCTCCTATATATATATATATATGTTATATTATATCTGCATCTCAACCCAAAATGGATCATCGATTATATCTAGGACCGAGGAAACTGGTGGCTACAGATCGACAATGAAGCTGTTGGTTAACGACAACATCGGTGGGAGACACACGAACACCAAAATGGGAAGTGGGGAGTTTGCAGAGCAAGGTTATAAGAAAGCAAGCTTTTTCAGGAATATTACGACAACTGATCAATACAATAGGCCGGTAGAACCACAAGTTTCCACCATTGCTACCAAGGTTAACTGTTACAACATTAAGCAAGGAGCTAGTGGAACTTCCTGGGGGGTTAACTTCTACTATGGTGGTCCTGGTGGCCAGAATGCCAATTGCCGTTGATTTGGATCTGCAGTGTGCTCAGAGATGATTCGAGTACTGGTAACTACATGTGTGTATTTGAATAAGAGCGTGCGATTATGAAACCACGTCGTCCAAGTTAATATTATGTGTGTCCTTGAATAATGTGTGTAAAAGCTTTTCGAATTTCGCGCGTCTGTTAATAATAATAATATTATGTTTGATAAGGGCAGCATTATACAGGTGTCTTAGCTTTATCGTGATTTAAAAAAAAAAAAAAAGTTGTAATTATCACGAGGGACGTTTCTTAATTAAGGGAAGCAAGAACCGTGTCTTAAGGGAAACGTTTCGCTCTTAGACGATGAAAAAAAAATCGATGTCTCTTTCTCTTCTCTTTCTCTCTGTGTCTCTCCCAATGATCTCTCGATCGATCGATCCTTTCTTAGTCAGTAGGGATTGTACGACACTGAAGCGATTCTGTCTCTGTTTGTACCTTTCCTTCGATATAACCGAACGATTTGTTCATCGTGGTTTGTGGAACTCAAGAGAGAGAGAGAGAGAAACATTGTAGTGGAACAACATCGAGTGAAAGGAGCAGTTGTTGTTGATAGGAAGATAACGATTGGAGTCTGCGTCATGGATAGACTACAACAGCTCTGTTCGTTTTGAGATCGCTGCGTCTCGCTGACGCGATCAAAATTAAAGGAACGAAAACAGAATTTAAAAGGAAAAATAATAGATGAGTTGAAGGAAATTTTGTGTTTCTTGTCGCTGGGATGAACGCGAACATATAAACATGGCCGCTGTTTATTTTAGCGACACCAGAACCACCGAATTCCTTCCAATACTTTGCCGCTGCGTCTTCTGTTTTACACTCGGGCAACCAGTAAAGAAGATAATCATGACTAATTTTCAGCCGCTGACGCCAGTCGCAGCGATCTCGAAACAAACAGGGCTAACGTCTGGCGAACAATTTGATTATAGACAACCCTAATTTTGTGATTCCAGATTATGTTTCTTTTTGTCTTTGTGGATTCTATGGTGTATTCTCCCTTTTACTTGTGATATGCGATCTCATGAAACACTTTTTTTTTTTTTGACTAGATCATACATTTTGGGGGACAAGGTTATACTGGATGATCCAGTAGAAAGATATGTGTGTATGATGATTGCTTTCCACTTGTATTTACTTCACCTGGGAATCTTCTGTTTCAGTTGGCATATTTGTGATTGCTTGATTGTTTTCCACTCCTCTGGATATCCTCTTGAGAAAGTTCAAGCATATTCTTCTTTAAGGTTGTAGCTTTGTTGGTTCTTGTTTTCTTTAAGGTTGTAGTTTGTCTGGTAAATTCTAGGGACTGGCTGAGGGACTCACGTTCGTGTAACACTGATGTTGTTGCTTTCCGTCGCTGCAACGCACAGCTTCTGGGTCTAGTAGAAGAAAAGAATACGTGGGAAAATGGTTGGACTTTGTTGCAGATATGGACAAGTTCTTCAAGGAGAAGATATGGCAATTCAGGTTCTCATCATTCTTCACACTTATGAAAATGTGTTTATTGTTCTTTTTGTGGTTGACTTGGTGATAATGGAATCTTATTTTTTCTTCACAGTAAAACTAGTTCGACGGAGAGAGCAATGGTCATTGGCCTAGGCGCTGTTAATCTCTTTGGTGTTATTGTTCTAAACACCCTCCTAAAGTAAACCACTCCCACTTAATACTCCCTTGTGTGTGTATATATATACAACCCTTCTAACGCAACAACGTTCTTTAACAGGGAGATGGCGTTCAGACCAAGTGGATTTATTACATTTGTTAAGAACATATATCCACTACTTCAGGTGTGACTTAGTTTTTTGTTTCCTCCTATTTGCTTCTCTCTGGTTTTTTCTTTTTTTTTTGGCCAAAGAAGCTCATGTTCTATAACTAATGTATTCAAACTTTGTTTTCATAATATAATTTACATTTTATCAAAAAAAAAAAAAAAAATTAAGAACCCCTAAATAAGATACTTCCATTGGAACACAAAATCAAAGTGTTTCTTAACTAAGGTTCTTAATTACATTTAATTACTAAAATAATCATTAGGAGATCCTAAGTGGGGTTGTGGGTTAATCATGCTCGAAGATCTCAGTTTATAGTAAATTGCTTTTAATTTGTCTATAAGAGCAGTTACTTTTAATGGAAGTCTATTAAAAAATAACAAAAATAATAGAAAAGGAGAAAAAAGAGAAAGTAAAAAAGTAAGATGGTATCTCCCATACATTATTTGAGTAGAGATTTTCCTACATGTATTTTCTATAATCATTTTTACAAAAATAATATGACATGGCTACTAAAATTGATGACATGACTTATAGCTTAATATGACATGGACAATTACATTTAATGTTAATTTATATTTTTGGTAAACTTTTAAAAATATGGTAATAATTCATATATTACATTTAACGTCGATTTATATTTTTTTATAGAATATGATAATAACTCATAAATCATCATTAAATATATATATATATATATATATATATATATATATATATATTCAAATATGGCATTACAAGTTTTGAAATATCATTTAACTATATATTTTTAAATTATACAATTTTATTACTAATTTTTTTCAAAAATGTATACAATTTTTTTTAGAAAATTATAAAAATATAATCGTAAAATCATTAGTTTTTTATATATCTACTAATTTTATAAATATTTTTTAATTTTAATTTTTGATAATTATGCAACTTTTTTATAAATTTATTTATTTTTATTTATTTTTTTGACAACATCAACTAATACTAACTAGAAACTCCAACCAGTCTAACAAGCCAAACCGGTTGGGATTGAATCGACATAACGCAAAGCAGAAGGAGAACTCCTCGAATGAAAAATATATTTAATTAAAATAAGAGATAGAAAAATATATCTAAGATTATAATTTTAAATATATACATGCATATTCTTAAATATAATTTAAAATAAACAAAATTAATTTTATCTTAATTTTTATAATTAATTAAATTAAATTTATATTAAAATATTGATAAAAAATTTACAATATTAGTAAAATTTTATTTTTAAATATAATTTATATTTATTTGTTACTGTACATGGTGCAGGAAAACACCTAGTTTTTTCTGAAGCACTCAACAACAAAATTCGTAAAAAACTCATTCCATGTTATGTTATAATTAAATTAGTTTTTATTTCATTTAAAGTTTAATCAAATAATTAAGTTGTTTTTTTTTTGAAAAAAAAATAATTAAGTTGTTATAATATTAGTATTACATATGTGTAGATATTCTTGAGAATATCTACTCTAACCATCGTGGATGCTTTGAAACTTTTGTTTAAGATAATATATATAAGGAACCCTTGTTGATAATGACTCATTATTAGAAAACCATATTATTTCTATGTTATAGTGCATTTGTAAAGAATGATTTATTTCTCTCGTCATATTAGTAAGGAACCCTTGTTGATAATGACTCATTCTTAACACACAACAAGAGTATAGCCGTCTGGATGTTTTATCCGCTCAATGGGCCCTTCACGAGCCAAGGTCAAGGAACCCTTGTTCATTTTTTTTTCCAAAACAAAGAGAGAGAGAGAGAGAAATGTGCGTAGAGAATATCATTTTCATGTTTTATTAATTATAAATTATATAATTTCAATTTTTCAGCTGCGTATTTGAAAGAAGTGGAGGGGCCGGTGTGGTTGAACTATATGAGACATTGGGGACCAAAGATTGATTATGGTCGTGAAGGTGAGATTAGAGGTGTGGAGAAGATTGTTGTTGGAGAGAGTCTGAAGAATGTGTTCAGAAGCGTGATTAATGGATTGCCTAATGAGGTTTTTGGAGAGGAAAGACCGGTAGGTCCGAAGCTGAAACGGAACTCTGGTTAGGTGACGAACGAAATTTGAATCTCTTTTCTTGTTTCTTTTTAATGTTTGGTTATGTCTTTGTCTATTTGGAGTAGATACAAGCACGGCCGACCTTGAGGTAAAGCTCATGCTTTAGCCACCAAATTATCTTATATATTTAGAGGGCAACAAAGTTCAAATAATCTACATTGAATTGTCTGAATGTATGTACATTCTCGTGGACCTGTATAATTCTATGAAACTTTTGATGTCAGTGTTTTTCTTCCTTCCTTTTGGTATAATAATCTAGGGAAAATTCTTTATCCAAAAAATGGTAACTATGTTCCATTAGACTAATTTCTATTTTGTATTATTTTTGCCTCTAATGCCCTTTAATATTTTCGAAAATAAGTTAAATAAATAGTTGTACAAACAAAAAAAAATTAGAAAAACAGTAACTACTAATGAAATACATATATCAGCTTTGTGGTATTTTATTTCAATTCTAAAAATGTTTAAATCATAATTTCAGATTATGTTTTACAGAAAGTAGAATTGACATATTGTAAGACGTAGAAAATGAAATCTATTTTTTTCTTAGAATCTACTATGATTAGAATACATGATCTACGTAAATAATGATATTCTAAAAATATTTAGAATACACATTATGCGCTTAACTTATTACTTCAAAATCTATAGAAATCAAAATCTACATGTTACTATAAATCTAAAACTTGTAGAAATCAAAATCTACACATTACTATAAATCTAAAACCTGTAGAAATCGAGTTCTACAGATTTATTGTATTCTAAGGATAAAAATAATCAATTCCAAAAAATACGGGAAAAAAATATTTGAAATATTATGTTTCCATATATGAATAATATATTTTATTATAATATTAAATACACCTAAATACATCTAAATACATTATAATCATTTATTAATTATAATTACGAATTTCAATCACAACCATATATTTTATAAGAAATTTAAATATATCTAAATACATTATAATGTTTTTTCTGTTTTATGTTATTAGTTATTTTAATTATACTAATATATTTATATATGAATAGTATATTTTATTATAATATTTAATATATCTAAATACATTATAATGATTTATTAATTGTAATTACAAATTTCAATAATAACAATATATTTTATAAGATATTTAAATATATCTGAATACATTATAATGATTTTTTCTGTATTATGTTATTAGTTATTTTAATTATAATAATTTATTTTATTATAATATTAAATATATCTAAATACATTATAATGACTTATTAATTATAGCTACGAATTTCAAATTAAAACTAAAATTTTGATTTATTAAAAATATGGGAAGAAAATATTTAGAAATATTTTGTTTTCATATATGAATAATATATTTTATTATAATATTAAATATATATAAATACATTATAATGATTTATTAATTGTAATTACAAATTTCAGTTATAATAATAGATTTTATAAGTTTAGTGCATGGGGTGCAATTCACCTATAATGATTTAGATATATTTAGGTTTTTTGGGATTTTTAATATATTTTTTAAACTATTTTAGTTAAAATTATATTATATTTAACAATTGTTTTAATAATTGTAATTTCAAAATTTTAATTGAAATTAATGGAAGTAATGCTATTTTGAAAATATTTAGCCTAATAGAACATAAAGTATATAAGGTTAGCATTATAGGACATAGTTATCATTTTCTTGGCCTAAAAAACAATTTTTCCAATAATCTAATCATGTTTATTGAAGTGTTTGGTTTCAAATTCAAGATTCAAGATCGAAAAGAAAAAATCAATCTTAAAAAACTCTGCAAGTAATACTAACTAGGATAAGACATGTGTTTTACGCATGGTGAACTTATATAATAAAAATTAAAAAATATATAGTACTGACAAATTAAATATATATATATGTGTTTGAATTTTTTTAATATGCATGCAGTTATGTTTTTTTATATAATCTTATATGTTGGGCGGAGCATTTGTAATTGTAATTGTGGACCGAAATCTATTTTGAATTTATGATGAGCATGATCGATTTGACCTTAAAATTTTTATCAGCCTGTTTATAGCTATAAAAAACTTAATGTGGTCATCAAGTGAATTTTTATTACAAAAACAAGTTCTAATTTTTTTTAAAATACTTTACTTTAACAGCAGTCAAAACTATTTTAATGGTTTTAGAACCAACAACTTATTATTGTTTCCTGAATCGAATTACTTTGACATTAGTCTTCCACATAGTTTGAAGGGTTTCAACTCCACGACTAAATTAATGCAACATATTTTCTTATTTTAAGTTGATGGCTGAATATATATATATATATATATATTATGGTGTATATTCTGGTATACACTCTGTTGTACACTCTGGTGTACACCGTAGTGTATAACAGAGTGTACATCTCAGTGTACAATTTGGTGTACAGACATGGGTATACACTTTAGTGTACATCAGAATATACACCGTAATGTACATCGAAATATACACCGTGATGTACACCGTAGTGTATACCATAAACCAGGACGTACTCCATAGTGTACACCAGGGTGTATGCCGTAGTGTACATCGGGGTGTATGCCAGGAGTGTACACTCCGTTGTACACTCTAGTGTACACCTCGTTGTATGTACACCCCGGCGTACATCCCGGTGTACACCCCGTTGTATGTACACCCCGGCGTACACCCCGGCGTACATCCCGGTGTACACCCCGTTGTATGTGCATCCCGGTGTACACCCCGTTGTATGTGCACCCCGGCGTACATCGGGGGTGTACGCACCCCCGCGTACACCCCGGTATACACTCCGGTGTACACTACGGCGTACACCCCGGTGTACACTACGTTGTACACTACGGTGTACACTCCAGTGTACACTACGGTGTACACTATGGTGTACACCCCATTGGACACTATGGTGTACATCCCGAATATTCACTAGGATGCATATCCCAGTGAACACTAGTATACATTACGGTTACACCTATGTGTACACCACGGTATATATACTACACTAGGATGTATGATATCTCATGAATTTCGTAGTTTTTAACATCTATCTATTAATCATATTAGTGTTTTGAGTTGCATTTAGGTCTCTACGCTGCACATATTTGTTCTTTTGTGTGCATTAGGGTATGGAGTAGATTATTAGGGTGATGATTGTTTGTAGTTTTTGCTTTAGTTTTTGGATTTTGTTTTTGCAAGAACCATTTTTCATCCAATCAAATTTTAGCTTTTCGTTTTTGTAAAAACCATTTGATTTGCCAATTAAAATTTTTGATAAATAGATTCTCTAAAGTTTAGGTAAACTAGTTTTTGAAAAATGTAACCAATTTGTGAAGAAAAGCTAAAAAACCAACTTTTATGAGTTTTTTGAATTTTTCCTATTTATGTAGAAAATATTACATTTTCATTAATTAATAATTAGTATTTTTATAAAGAAATTTTCATTTAAGTTTTTGTATAAAGAATATCATTCTAACAATATTATAAAATAATTTATTTGTGTTTCATATCAATAAAATAAACAGCTGTAAATCACTTTCTATTATTTGATTTACTTTTTAGAAACATAAATGGCAAATGTGTGAATATATGTTTTTCGTAGGGGTTGCAGAGTCTTTTACAAGACTTTTGTATAGGGTCAAAACGGTAGGCGGCCCATTTGTCAAATAAAAACTTTGGCTGACCCAAAATCCAAATTGATAACTTGGTGACGATCCACGTTTCCAAATTTTTCTAATTTGTATTTTGTTATAACAAAACAAATTAATCTATTGATCACAAAATCATTAAAGTGGGATTTTAAAATTTCAACTAATTTATAGTCGTTTTAAAAAATTCAAAATATAACATATAGGAAAAATCTAAATTTTTTATTATATAATTAATGTGATTGTTTAATATCTTTTAATAATATAAAATTAAACAAAAAAAGAACTAAAGTACAAAAATTGTTATCAAATATTTATTATTCATAATCATTAATTATCATATATACGTTAATCATATTAGGTAATTTCGTAACTTTTATTTAAAGAAAGTGCGAGAATATTCTTTTGTACGCTATTTATCAATTTGATAGTTAGTTTAATAAAAAAATATAATATAAGTTAAGATGGACCAACCTATTTTTCTAAAAATTCTGAATTTTATTTTCATGGTGACACGTGTTGTAATGTTTCTCAATTAATATATAAGAGATTTGTATGTTTCTTAAAGTTATGGGGTATTTTTGCAAGAAACACACAACATTCTGTAATAAATTCACAATTTTCATAAAATCTGAAGAGCCTAGTACTAAAAGACGCCATGATATGTTACAGTAGAAACTAAAGACGGCACGCGGTGTTCTACTTTGATTTCCTTAAAACGCTACTCGTCAACGCATTAAAGTCATCGGCCATCTCTTTTTGTCATCGCCGCCGTTGAAACTCCATTTCTCTCTCTCTATCGCCGGCGATCATGATCTACGTCGACGGAGTTCCCTTTCCATATGAGAACAGCTCATCTTCTTTCCCTTCTTCATCGCAGGTAGCTTTCTCCGTCTCTCACCAATCTCCATTCACTAAAAAGATTACTTCTTTTTGTGATTAGTTGACTTTTATGGTTTGACCAACATTGATGGAACAGGGAAGCAGCTTGCTTCTCGATGTAATGACACATCCTGTCATAATCTCAGCTTCTGACTCATTCAAGAATCTCGAGGAACAGAGAGTTACAGAGAGCTCAACGAAAGACAGATACGTTTACATATTCCAAAGAGAATATGCTGTTGTGAATCCAGCTCTTGTTGAAGTATGTATGCTTTATGACATTCGAAAGTTATGTTTTTTTTTTCAAATCCACTCTAATGATTCTGTTTTATTGATGAGAAGTTTGTTGGCATGGATGAAGCAACAACTTGTGTAGGTCTTGTTATCCGCAACAGAAGATCTGGAGTGTAAGAGACTGATCCTCTATATGTTCTTAAATAATGTGTAATCAGTCACCTTTATTTTTTAAAGTTTTGCGATGAATCTGAAACTGCAGCACTTCTATTGCACATATGGATTCACCAAAAGTTGTGGACTTGGGGATAAGGCAGATGTTATCATTGGTTTTGGAGGATGACAGTGATGCCGAGTTAGATGTATTATCTACTCTTTCAGCTTATGTTAATCATTTATTATATTCTTTTGAGTCCTTTTTGAATATTTCCTTGGGGGGTTTGTATGCAGGTACATATGGTTGGTGGTTATGAAGATGTGGATTTAAAAGTGTGTTTCTATATCTCTCAGTGTAGTTAATACTCAGCTTTGGAATGGTCTTAAGCTGAATGTATTGACTGTTTTTATGCAGAAGATTGCTAATGGCAGTGGTGACTATGCCAAACCAGAGGGTTACTCATTTCCTTTGTGTTGCAAATTAGTGGAGACGTTACAGAAGAGAAGAGAAAACTTTCACATTCAAACCTTATTTATTCTTGGGCACAACACCAAGCTGGATGCTCAAGGGAACACGTGCCCCATTTTTAATGGATTCCTGGTCAGTCTACTATGAGGTCTTAAAACAGAATATATATGAATTAGTAATGAACGTTACCATGTTTCTTTGTAACCTTGTTAATCAGGTTAATACCTCCAGCGGTGATATTGTCCCAGCCAGTTTCAACAGATCTTCCAGATGTCCGGATGAGCTTGTTCGTAGAATCAGAGTGTCGGCATCATTCGATGATCCTAGCTGGAGGGGGAAGTTACTTGACACATATGACACAAAAACTGATAGATTCATCATCGCACCATGCTCCTGGTACAAAACAAATTAAAACAAAAACGCTTCTTCTACCTCATTTTCACTCCATTAGAGTTAATGTACATATGAGTTGTGTTTTTGTAATTACAGGACAATGCGGCTGGTTGAATACGTTTGGGAACTTAATCGGCTTCCTGACGAAGAGATTCTTGTCAACTGTTCTACCTCACCTTCTGCTGAAGGTCCAGATTTCATAGATAATGAAAGACGGTTAGTAGTCATTTGATCATTATCTATAATTCATAACGGAACATGGTAGATTCACACACACGTACACAGAGATGATGAGTCGTGTTCTCTTTTGTGTGTTTGCAGGATTTGGAAGTATTTACTAAAATATCCAGAATGGAGCAAAACCTTCCCAAAGAGACAACCACGTGTGTTTGAAAGGACTGCCAATGGAAGCTGGAACTCCGTGTTTTGATTCTTGAACATAAGAATGTAAAAAATAAGGTTGCAATTGGGACCTAACAAACTAATGTTGTGTTAAAACGTGGGCTTGATCCGGCCTAGTAGGCCTATATGTTGAGGCCCATAGATTCAAGTCATTCCACTGCAGATCGAAACCTTCCACCCGACCCGAATATTATTTGCAAGAAAGATTTTTAAAATGATTCGATCCGAGTTTGGTTCGGATTTCTTGGTTCTATAAAAATAAATCCAATGTATTTCTTTCAGTGAAAAAAATACAATATCATTTTCAATGAAAAAAGAATCTCGTGTTTTTCTCGGTTTTCAATTGAATGTACCTAATTTTTATAACTTATTACATAGATTTTTTGTTATTTATTAATAAAATAAATATAAAATAGTGTTAAATATGAATAATAAAATTAGTATATCCATCTTCTTGGATATACTTAAAATTAATTTACTTATTTTTATTAATGTTGAGATAGATTAAAAATAACTAAATTAAGTATAAATAATAGTAAATGAAAAAATATGATGCATAAAATATAGAAATAATATATTTAGTTTGTACTGGAATCATAATCCAATTAGAAAGTAACTAAAATTATAGAAAAATTAAGTAAAAAAAAGAAGTATATATGAATTGGCGAAGTCAATGGAGTAAGTCAATGGAGTACAAAAGTAATGTTTTATTTTAAAGATAAAAAATAGATGAGACTGAAGAAAGTAACCATACAAGTGGGGTCAAGCGGCACAATAAAATTAGAAATATGCTAAGCATTCTGGATACAAAATTTACTAAACTCATATTTATCAGTTTGTGTAGTCAGAGACATAGATATCTAATTTACATTGCGAATAAATGTGTCTATCTAATGTTGATAGAAAAACTTTCACAAGATTAGTCGATTGATCTCGGTCCGGATACTTCCAAATCATCAAAAAAAAAAAGAGAACGGGACATAACTAGTTTTGGGTAAAAATTAATATTAACATGATCATAGGAGACAACTACCTCCAAATGAGAACGTCAGGTGGCCTAGCGGCAGTACTGAACGTTTCTCACACACGACTACCTGAGGTCGCCAGTTCGATACTCGGGGAAAGCGGGGTGGTACTGGGTTAGCTAAAAAATTCCTACGGGAATTTCTGGCGAGGTGGCCCTTCGGGGTGAGCCCAGTCACTATAAAAAGTTCAACCTATACAGTTTAACCAAGTGGTGGTAGTCTAGTGGCAATCTCTTGGGATTTGGTGTGTACCCACATCAGTCTGGGTTCGATTCCCACCGGGAACTAAATTATCACTACTTGGCCAGTCTGGACTTGGGCTTCGGCCCAAGTGGTTTACATGGTGGGCCATAACAGATGATTGGTCCACCCCCTAGCATTAGTCGGAAAGTATTCCAAACTCGGATCAGGCAGTGTGGTACGCTTTCGGGCTAGTCCACTCTGTAGCACTAAGTGCGTTCTTTCCGGGACCGACCAGATCAGCCGATAGGGTTTATCAAAAAAAAAAAAAAAAAAAAAAAAAAACTACCCCCAGATGTACGTAAACGCAGTCCAACCTAACTTTCACCAACAACACGATCGATAAACGAGATTCCATTTATAGTAACTAAATAGGGGTACTCTTGTAAATTCCTTTCATACCTTCTTTCCGAAAAATGTTGCTGAACGAAGCTTAACCGGGCCGGGCTCGCTAATGGGTTCCAAATTTTTATAATTTTCAAGTTTAAACAAATCGTTTGCCCTAATGGTCGATAAAGAGAAAGGGTCAAAGGATAAAAAGCTGCGGTTTTAAATTAGGGTCACTTTTCAAATTACACAGTTTTAAAAAAAATTAATTTATTCGGGGTAAAAAAAATACACATAAGGCAATATTGACTGGAATTTGATCTTGCAATATAGGAATAAAAAATCAAAACGATGTTTTAGATTGATTTGAAGAATAAAATGCCTACCACACATGTCCATACCATATATTATACCAAAAACGAAACACATACACTGTGTATTTATAAATGAGATGAGAGAAGAGAGCACGAAACAATAGCGAGCGAGGAAGACAAGAAAGCAACAATACAAAGTATAGATAAAATAATAATTATAATATCAAAGAGAAAGAAAGAATAAAAATCCCTAAAACTGCGAGCGTTTTTCGTTAACGGGAGAGAGATGAGTCTCTAAAAAACCAAATATCATGGAACCATGACGAAGGAAGAAGCAGCAGCATCGTATAGCATGAACGATATCTGCAGTAACGATCACAATATTGACGATAACAACAACACTAATCTAAAGCAGCACGAGGGGCGAGCATGGGGCACGTGTGAGGAGCTGTTATTGGCATGCGCCGTTAAGCGACACGGGTTTTGTGACTGGGACTCCGTCGCCGCGGAGGTTCGAACCCGGACCTCTCTCTCCGCCGTCTTTCTCTCCGCTGATGATTGCAGGCAGAAGTATCGGGATCTCCAGCGTCGGTTCAAGGAATCCGCCGACGGTGATAACGATGCGGCGGAGGAGGAGGAGGGAGGGAACGATATCCCGTGGCTGGAAGAGCTGCGTAGCCTCCGTGTGGCGGAGCTCCGTCGTGAGGTTGAACAGTACGACGTTTCGATACTGTAAGCGAACGAGAATCTGTAATCTCCGTCGATATTCTCTACGACGGATCTGAGTTTTTCTTTTTTGTTTTCAGATCGCTTCAGTTGAAGGTTAAGAAGCTAGAGGAGGAGAGAGACGGCGGCGAGAAACTAGATCTGGTGGAAGAAGAAGAAGAGAGGAAACGAGAGAGATCGGAGAACGACGGCGGTGAGAAGGCGGAGGAGTCCGAACGGGAAAACAGGTCGATGAACGAGTCTAACTCGACGGGCTCCGGCGAGAAAACCGTCGGAGAAGAAGAACCGGGACGGACTCGCGGTGATGATCTAGATCCCGATCCGGTTAACACTGCGGAGGAAGGATCGGGAGCGAGCGACTCGGGCGAGTTGGGCGAGTCAGGGACGTCGGGGAGGAAGTGGAAAAGGAAACGACGGAAAGATAGTGACGGAGAGATTAGATCGGCGGCGAGTGAATCACAGCCATTGATACGTCTTCTTGATTTGATTCGGTCCCATCCGCGGGGATCTTTGTTCGAACGCCGGGTTCGAAGCCAGGTATGCAAATATCTTATTTTTTCCTTATTTTCTTTATTTAATCCATCATTACTTTTATTTGTTACCAAAAATTTATAATTTTAATAAGACTAAATCTATGATAAAAGCTGTAAATATGAATTTTAGAAATCTCAAATATTCCGTATTCTATATTGAATCTCGACTTTTTCGAATTATTATTTTAAGTTTTTTAACGTCCCTTTTTGAATTTTATACGACGGTTTATGGGAACGTATTTTTTTATAGAGGGAAAGAAAGAATGAAATTAACTAACCCTACTTTTTTCTTGGTGTCGTCGTTGTCTTTTTGCTCACACAATCTATGACACGTGGTATAGCATGGCTTGGTCGTGTCTTTTAATTGGGCCTAATGGGCTTGTATCTAATTCACGCAGGAGACAACGGATTACAAGAGCTTGGTTAAGCAACATTTGGACATTGAGACAATACAGAGAAAGCTGACGCAAGGATCTTATGATTCTTCAAAGCTCACTTTTTACAGAGATCTTCAGCTTCTCTTCGCTAATGTGATTGTGTTCTTCCCTTCATCTTCTTCGGAATCAATGGCTGCTCATGAACTAAGAGCCATTGTCTCTGAAGAAATGAGGAAAGAGAGCGGGAAATCGAGTCCCCGGTTGTTTAAAGCATCACCAGGTATGACCAGTATCAAAGCAGAAGCTGCTGAGACATCAGAACAGAAGTCTTCAGCTCCACTTGTCGTTTGTAAGAGGAGAAGATTTGTTTCCGCTAAGGCTAAGGCCTCTCCATCATCGTCAAGCTTTAGCCAGAAGGAGGAGACAAAAGAAGAGATGTTATCAGAGGAGAATGAGAACGTCGAGACTGGTGGAAGAAGCTCGAAAAGAACAGCTAACAATACAAAGACGGGCAAAGGGAAGAACAAACAGAAAGAGGCGGAGGAGGCGAAAACGGAGAGGAAGGTGGTGGTTTCATCAGATAAGAAGAAGAGCGTGGCTGACTTCTTGAAGAGGATAAAGAAGAGCTCTCCGCAAAAGGAAGATAAAGATCAGAACAAGAGTAAGAAGGAGAGTAAACCGAAACCAAGAGAACTTAGAAGCAACAATGTGGGTAAAAAGAAGAAGGCTGAGGTGGAGAATGCTGCTACTCCGGCGAAAAGAGCTCCTGGAAGACCACCGCAGAAGAAAAATGTGGAGGCGGTTGCGACCGCCTCAGGGAAACGAGGTAGGGAAAGTGGAAGCACAGGAAAGGACAATAAACAGCCAAAGAAAAGAAGCAGGAGATGATGTAGCGTTAAGTATTGTATATCAATAGAATTATGTTTTGGGTTGTTCTTTCTCAATCTTAGTTATGGATTAGGTTAAGTGTAGTACTTTGGTTTGCTGACATTAGTAAGATTAATTCCTTTTTTTTGGTTATATTTTGCTCATTTCCACCATTTGAGTCTTGATAAGAGCACACCACTTTATTGACTATAAAGATTGTGTTCTTATCAGAGTCCTCGCACAAACTATGGCGACAAGATACTAAAACCATTCCATTTGAACATATATCCAACAAAACCAACATTTGGGTAAAGCTATCTCTAATGTCAGCAAAAATTACAGTCATATGCTCCAAAAAAGGAACATCAAGAACTTGAGACTCTGACTTTAAAAATCTCAACAAATGCTATCTTCATCGGCTCCTCATGCACCGCATTGCACTATGCATTGGCAAAATTGCTCGTCTATCAAACACAAGTTAGCGATGAAAGCCACCTTCTGTACAAAAGACCATACAAGGAGAGTTTCAGCCAAAGCAGTTTTATTTGAGGTTACAAGCATCTCGTCTTTACATTATCAAACTAAACACTTGCCGTTTTCTCCATCGGATACATCTCCAAGCTTTGCGATTGCACCCACAAGCGCTTGTTCTTGCTCCTGAATCAAAGGTAAATAATCAATCTTTTGAGCCTTTTGTTATGTATATAAACGTAAAAAATAAGAAAGGCATCTTTGATGTTGTAGCAATCAAACCTCCAACATTCTCTTAGCCCTTTCAACTTCTTGAGGATCTGGATTGTGTGAGCCAAGAACTCTCTCCACCTGTTAGAAAAAACATCATCGTTTGAGAAACAAAACCATACATACACTGTAAAACTCGCCTTGACTTGACAAGAACGTAATACTAACATCTCTGATTAGGACATTGGTCTGACGGATTCGTATATCCATATGTTTCCTTTTCCCAGTTCCATTCTGCGATGTTCTGAAATCTTTTTTGATACTGGTCTTTGCCAAACCGCTTCCCCGTTGTGGAACACTGTTTGGTCCTGTAGTTCTATTCAGACCATGGCCTTGTCCGTTTACACCATACTGATTACCAACCCTAGGATCCTCTCCTATCCACTCAATATCCCCAGGAGATATCTGTACAATTATTAGAGATCTTTGGTTACCAAATAGCACACAGTTTTTCCACTCATAATGATCAGAAAGTAATTACCTCTGAGAGATTGACCCATTCCCATGTCTCGTTAGGTGTTCCAATGTCATAAACCAAAGCATGGCGGCCCTAAAATTTAAAGATTAGACGAATATATATAAGGAAACTTCTTATTTTATAACATATCAGAAACTTTATGCCAATTTAAGAAGCCCACACACCTCAACTGGACTGTACTTGGTGATGACAGCCTCGTAAAACGTATTGTCTTCTGGCCACCTCGTTCTAACTTTCCTTCCTACAAAAGACTCAGGGTCGTTTCCATTTGTGGGTTCACTTGAACTGGTGGGACCAGGTGGTACTCTGTTCATGACTTGTCCTCGTTGAGGTTGATCTGAGGGATGGTATGAGACAGGTTTTGCAGAAGAGGAACCAGGGAAACCCTAAGAAAGGAGAAAAAAAAAAAATCATTACAAGAATTAACAAAAGATACCAACCTCAAGACTATATATATAACTCACTGGTTTATGCTTTTTTCCCTTGACATTGGGAACAGATCCTCGTTTGGCTGTGGATGATGCAAACTGGTGAGTAAGATCAGCTTGAGGGTGTGAAGCGAATGGTTGAGAAGGCATTGGCTGGTTTAGTTTCTGCTTCTTGACAGAAGCTGAAACGGAAGGTGTTGGCAAGGTATCGTGAACCACTTGAGCAGCATTGCGCATTGTTGGTTGCATTCCTCCAGATTGTCTCCATTCCCTAATAAAGGAAAAAGTATTTATGTTATTATTAAGAGAAAAAAGAAAGAAACTATAAATGCTCAAAGACTTTTAGCTTCTCGCCTTATCCTTCGTATTGTATCATCTGCGTTTACACGGCCAAGAAGCTCTCTATGTTCCTCATTGGACACTCTCAGCTCCTTACGCAGTTCAGTTATAAGACTTTCCTTTTCCTGAAAAAAGATATGTTATTTCACTTAGGCAGAAACTAACATAAAGAAGAAGTAGACGTGAGATTCATCGAAATACCCAAGTGATAGCATCTGCTTGGGCTTTAAAGGCTCTTAGGATAGATATGTATGCTTCCTTCTCAATCTGGTGAATCTGAGCTTCCATATCAACAGCAACTTCATCATACATCTTAGGGTAAGATGGAGGAAGAAGACTCGAAGGTCTTCCGTTGCCAGCCACACGCCCTCCTCTTGCAACCCTATGCGATGGAGGCAGATCATCATCTGTTCCTGCAGACATCTCACCATCAAACAATCATTACAGATCAAAGTAGATACACAAACCCACCAAAGCTTACAATGTATAACACTAGTAGAAAGGAGAAAGTTCAAAACTTTCGTAAACCCTAATTTTCATCTTAAGATCAAATTCAGTGATTTGCAACATTCCTTAACAACCCACAAGACCTTCCGTTAAACAACACAAAACCCACCAAAGCTTAGAATGAATAACGGAGAAAGTTTAAAACTTTCGTAAACCCTAATTTTCAGAAGAAGACGAGATAAGAACAATCAACAAGGAAGGAAGGTGTTTTTTTTTTTTAAATATAATACAGTGTTGGGGAACACTAACCGCTGCTATCAAAGGATTCGTAGTCCATCGCGAAGCTTTGATCCCCAATTCTTCAAAGAGTAGTTACGGAGATGGAGAAGAAGAATCGAGAGAAAACACACACACACACACCAATTCGAGGGTTGATTGCAATTTTGACTAGAGCAAGACTCGATTTTGGTTGTTTCGATAGAGTTTGTAGAGAACTTTCTGATCGGTTCCTTCGTCGGGAACTTCGTTGGAAAACGAATCCGAACTCCACTGGGAGTGATTCAGCTTCGATCACAGATTTGCCGAAAGCTTTTTTTTTATTTTTAATTTTCCTTAATAAGAACAGAGAAGGAGAGTGTGGAGACGGAAAGTAAATAATTATAATCAAAATATAACGTGGTTATCAAAACACAGTCGTTTTTGGTAGCTGATCTGTGTAAGGTTTAAAACAAGCCCATTATAAGAAGAGACCATATGGTATGAACATTTATTAGCAAATATTAGTGTTAAGGCCCAATCATTTGCATGGGTCATAACTGCAAACTGAAAGAAATATCGATCTTGGGTAAAGCATCTACCAACCCCGAGAACGAGCCCTAGATTCGATATTATCAATCATTCCTCTCCCAAAAAGGTATAATAATCTCACTTTAATGAAATTTCAGAAATGTTTTACTGGAAGAAATGTAAAACACTAAAACATACTCTTTATGTTCCCAATTCCCAAATATAAGATTTTTGGGATGTTTCGCACGGATTAAGAATAAACACACAATTTTCTAATCATTTGTGTTTAATGTTTACTCTGAATATTTTTTTTTTCTTAATTATTGTAGTTAGACCAATTCCCACTTACCAATATTCCAACTTCTTTCTTAACCATTCACGTTTGTAGAAAAATAAAGTTGTCTTTACTCAAAAACTAGCATTTAAGTTAATTATTGTAAAAGTAACGGTAGATTAGTTAGTTTATCTTTTAAAGAAAGATATAAATGCACAAAACTCTTCTTCGTCGAACAAAACCAAAAAATCTTATTTATAGGAACAGAGGGTGTAGTAACATTTGGCAAGTTTTTCAATATTTTAATCATCAAGAGTAGTTGTGATTTTACTGAGTTAAGTTTAATTTCCATTTTATATGCGTACTTCGTTATGCGTTTATGACGATTATTAATTAATAGATCGACTCAAGAAAATATTATCCATTCATGTGTGGAGCAATGATAACCAAATAGGTTTCTTTTGTTAAACCAAAATAAATTATGTTATTAATTTACGAAAATGAAAGAAATGCTGATACATGTACTTTGTTCTCTCCAAAGACAAACTTTGCACACGGAGTCGACTCATCAGTTTCATAATCGCAAGGTGGTGGCATGGAGTCATGGACCATATACTGATTGCTCACGTTTGAATTGTCAACTCCTTTCGTTTAAATTGTGTCTACCTTTATGAAATATCCGATATATAGATTTTAAATCCGGTAAATGTGTTAATAAATCAATGAAGTTCCACATACGAAGAATTAATTATTAACTAATATATAAAGGATAATAAACAGTTTACTTATATATTGATATTAGTTTTAAGTTGAAAACATAAGTTTGAACTCACACATAAGCATGAGGTTTCACATTAGTAGTCAGAGAATTAATTAACCAATATATAAAAAATAAGGAGCAATCCATTTTTTTTCAATCTTATATATTAAAATAGAAATCACAACCTTAATTATATTTGATTTTAAAAAAAATAGACCTAATGGACATATTCCTAGAAAGTCATGTTACATTTAATATATAATCTTATCATTTAGGTCTATCAGAAATTTTTATTGGACTACCAATAATTGAATTTAAACAATAGATTATCGATTTATAAATAGTATAAATTAAATAGATATAATTTAATGTTGTAATACTATACCTCTATATGCTAAATATTTAAATATTTGTCGATGTTAACTTTTAAAATTATAAAGATTTTTTTTTAAATAACAAAAATCATATTATCTAACAATGATTAATCTTTACTACCTTAAACCAATGAAAAAAAAATTTAAACTATATAGTTTATTTTAAAAATTAAACAAAAACTAAATGTTTAATTATTTACTCGATAATATAAATCTATGAAGCGAAAAGTTTAATTTTTTAAAAATTTTATAAATTTGTGAAATGTTACAATATATTTGAATATGACAATAAAACAATATTTTACTAATCTTTATATATATAGTTACGATTTTAATAATAAAATAATAATCCAAAAATATATATATAGAAGAAGATACAAATACATGTGAAAATTTGAAACAATCTATTCAATGAAAAAATATACAGTAAACTTATTATGTTTTAAAAATTGATAGACACATATATATTATAATATATACCAATTTAGAATTGAAAACAAAATATTTATATAAAAATAAATAAAAACAAAAATCCGCGCGGTTGCGCGGATTGAGATCTAGTTAATTTTAAAACTCATGATAAATTCGAATTTAACAAGATTCAGGATAAGAAACCAAAAAAAAACTATTATTCTATTTATTACATAAGAGTTGTGTTTTCCACTGTTTTTCTTTCTGAGAAAAGGCTTTCTGTATACCTCTCATTTTTCTTCCAACAATATGCATTTTAGAGCTATTGTTGGAGGTGCTCTACCCTTTTGAGTGAACCAAAGCATGATCCTCCAAGTTTTGATTCTGAGTATATTAAGTGATGGTTGTAGCAACAAAAAGAAAGATGTGTCAAAATTGATGCTGAGTTCCTATTAGTCACGTGCCAAAATGTCACCATATATACTCCAGCACGTTCTTGTGTATTCACACGTTCCCAAATTGCTTCCTTTGTCGGCGGTCCTAACAAATGGGTTGCAACTTGCTAAGGTAAGCCCCGAAAGTTTAGGTATTCAACGAAAATATCCTTTTCTTGGATATCTCAAGAAATATCACAACTAATGCCTTTTTACAAAAAAAAAGAAGAAGAAATATCACAACTTTTGAAGCAATCCTAAAACTTGGAAAGTGTTCAAATTCGTAACAGCCACTAACTTAAATCTTGGCGATAAGCAGTATACTTTTCAACAAACTCACTGAAAAGGTCCATTGTTATCGTACTGCTTCAATTTCGCAGCATATAGACAGCTGGAATATATATATATATATATATATATATATATATATATATATATATATATCCATATAAGTTACTTACACCGAAAAACATTTTATTTATTCATAAATATGATCAATTAATAATTCATTTAAAATAATCGTTTAAAAACATAATAAATGCTTTGCATCTCTCTTCCTTTTTCTCCCTCATCCCCGCGAAACTGAGATCTCGCTCTTTTTCAATCCACCGCCGCTTCTCCAGGCGACGGTCGCCTCCGGCTCCAATGACTAAGAAGAAGAAGAAACCGAAACTCAACCCGGATGACTCGAGCCCCTCAGGCTCCTCATCTTTTGCCTCTTCTGGATCTCAAGACTCTACGCAAGGCTCCTTGGACCTCGCTGCCGATTCGACCTCAGTTCTACGGATTCCGGTCTTTCCTGGGACCTCCGCGCCTCCAGAAAAGTCCTCAGAGCCCATAGTCGAACCAATTGGTGCCGTCACAACCACCATCCCCGACTCTGCTCAAGGAAACCCTAACTCTGAAATTCAAGGTGCCGTAATAGCCACCACAGAACCTGCTCAAGGAAACCCAAACACTGATAATCAAGGTGCCGTCACAGCCACCAATACCGCCGTGGATCAAGGAAATTCTTCTACTGAAGACCAAGATGCCGTCACAGCCATCTTAGAAGAAGGAGAGTTTGTTCCCCCTTCATCCTCAAAACCAACTACGGAACACCCTGTACCTGCCGAGATTGCGGTTGATTTGGCTCATCCAGTACAAACTAGAACCAAAGAAAACAACACCAAGCCAGTTCCGCAAAGCCCTGCAGAACACTGGCGCAAATTTGTCAAGTCCAACTCCAAGAAGCTCGAACCAGAGGGCACTCCTTTCAATCTTGACTCTGGGGAAGCTTGCATATGAATCCCTAATTCGGTGATTGAAAAGAACAAAAAAGCCTGGGATTCCTTTATTATTGGGCAATTTTATGAGGAATCACCGGCTAGGGGAGCTGTTCACGCCATTGTAAATGGCATTTAGAGCAAGCACCGGCGTGACATCTCAGTCTCTAAGATGGACGGTCGTGCCTTCTTGTTCAGAGTCCCCTGCCCTAAAGCCCGGCGCAGAATCCTCAGCCAATGTTTATGGCAGGTAGAAGGACAAACGATGTTCGTAGCTAAGTGGTCACCAGGAGTTCAGCCTGAAAAGCCTGAGCTTTCTACGGTTCCCGTTTGGCTCGATTTCACTGGTGTTCCTCTCCAATTCTTTAACAAGGATGCTTTGAAGGTGATCGCAGGCTTGGTTGGACATCCTTTATGTCTTCACCCCTCTATAGAGAACCTTACAAA
Source organism: Brassica oleracea var. oleracea (assembly GCF_000695525.1). NCBI lineage: Eukaryota > Viridiplantae > Streptophyta > Magnoliopsida > Brassicales > Brassicaceae > Brassica > Brassica oleracea. The sequence continues at coordinate 3,208,188 of NC_027751.1, forward strand.
CATTGAAGTGGCCAAAGTCTACACTGTGATCGACCCGAGGCAACCTTTACCGGAAGCTGTCAATGCCCAATTCGACTCTGGTGAGGTTGTTCGAATCACAGTTTCTAGCCCTTGGCTGCCCTCTCTCTGTAGCCATTGTCGGAAAGTGGGGCACACGATTTCAGAATGTCCCAATGCTCCACCGAAATGTGATATTTGTGGCTCAGTAAAGCACGGTGCATCTGAATGCACGAGGAAGCATTCTGGCTTACGAAAGGACAAGGCGCCCATTGCCAGTCAATTCCCTATAGTCGGTACTGCTCCTCCACCGCAGTCTCTCCTGAAGACTGCTAGCACAGAAACCCGCTCTGTCCTAACTGCTGCAATCAAGAAGAAGTCAGTAGTGACCGAAGCGGGAACGTCCACACAAATTCAAGCAGGCCAGACTCGTGTCCCTGCTAGAAATGATACCCTTGTTGTTGATCTGAATGGACCAGGTGTTGTTGATCTGAATGCACCAGGTGTTGCCTCATCAGGTCACTCTAAGCCGAGCTCGGATTCATGTCTTGATTCAAGTTCTGGGAGCCTATCTGGTGAAGATGATGATCCTCTTGATATAGAAGATCGGTACATCGGTGTGGTTACGCGGGGAATGAAGAAGTCTGCTAGGAAAGCTAGGGTCAGAGGCCCTTTAAACCTCTGATTTCTCTCTTTTATGGATATTTTTTGCTGGAATATTAGAGGAATAAATGATAAAATAAAGCGTCGCGGTCTTAGAAAATGGCTGAGGAAGTACCAGCCCCTTTTTGGTGGTCTCGTTGAGACTCATGTCATCGGATAACGCTCCTGGCATCATCAGCAGAGTTTTCCCTGGTTGGCATTATGATTGTAATTACGAAATTTCGGAATTAGGAAAAGTTTGGTTACTTTGGCACCCCTCCGTGGCTGTCACAGTTTGTCACAAGTCCCTTCAGTCAATATCCTGGATAGTCAAACTGCCCCTAAGAAACCTCGAGTTTGCAGCAACGATGGTCTATGGTTCTAACTGCAGGAGGGTTAGGAAGCAACTCTGGGCAGACCTGCGTTTCTCGGCCTCGAGCTCGCAGATAAACCACCTCCCTTGGACGGCTCTTGGAGATTTTAACCAGACTCTTTTTGCTAATGAGCATTCCTCGGCAGATCAATTCTTTTCTCCTCTGGGCATGAGAGAATTTGGGCAATGTGTTACTTCTGCTGAACTCACCGACCTGCCTTGTATTGGAAACTCCTTCACTTGGTCGAATAAGCAAGGAGATACTCTTGTGTCCAAGAAGCTTGACAGAATCATGGTAAATGATGAATGGCTCTCTGCTTTCCCCAATGCCCTAGGAGTCTTCGGTGATCCGGGCATCTCTGACCATAGTCCATGTTGTATCTTTCTTGACACCTCTGCTCAAAAGCCTAAAAAGCCGTTCAAGTTCTTCAGTATGCTTAATCAGAACCCGGAATTCATCGCCCTCATGAAAGAATGTTGGCAATCACTACCTTTTGCGGGATCTAAAATGCTACTGGTATCCAAGAAGCTGAAAGCCCTTAAGAGTGTGATTTGTTCTTTCAGTAGAGATAACTATTCACAACTGGAGCTGCGTGTAGCTGAGGCTTTCGATGATCTTCAAGCTTGCCAACGCTCCACTCTAAACAACCCAACGCCTGAGGCTGCCCTCTCTAAAAAATCTGTTCACACCAAATGAAGTACTTTAGCGAGAGCAGAGGAATCATTTCTCCAGCAAAGGGCTAAAGTAAACTTGCTTGGAAATGGTGACTGTGATTCTGCCTACTTCCATCGCTCACTCAGGACCAGGTTATCCTTTAACTTGATCTCTTGCTTGCTCGACGAGGAAGATAACCTTCTTGACACCAAGGCTGATATTGAACGACATATTGTTGGCTATTATGAGAAGCTGTTGGGAGGAAATCAGAATCACTCTACCGCCGCAGCCCCCGAGTTATCAAACCTCCTGCATACCACAATCAGCAATTCGATTTTGGAATCTATTACTGCACCCTTCTCTGACGCTGATATCCAAGGAGTATTTTTTGCAATGCCGAAGCACAAAGCACCAGGACCTGATGGATACCCTGCAGAATATTTTACAGGAAACTGGAAATCTGTGGGAAGAGATGTGATTGATGCGATTTAGAAATTCTTCAGTTTAGGTTGTCTTCTTCAGCAATGGAATACCACAATTATTACCTTGATCCCCAAGAAGCCTAATGCAAACAGAATAGCGGACTTCCGGCCGATCTCTTGCTGCAACACGGTCTATAAAGCTATCTCCAAGCTACTTGCTGAGCGCCTGAAACTCGCTCTGCCTTCAGTTATCTCCAACGCCCAATCAGCTTTCATACCTGGGAGATTAATGTTGGAAAATGTCCTTATGGCTACGGAGTTGGTACAAGGATACAACTGGAAGAACATTTCCAAGCGCTCAATGCTGAAAGTTGACCTGAAAAAGGCTTTCGACTCAGTTAACTGGGCTTTCATTATCTTGATCCTCCAAACACTTGGCTTCCCTCCGTCGTTTGTGAACCTGATCCACCAATGCATCTCAACGACCCGCTTCTCGGTATCTATCAATGGAGAACTATGTGGGTACTTTAAAGGAGCAAGGGGTTTGAGGCAGGGCGACCCTCTGTCTCCATATTTGTTCGTTCTAGCCATGGAGGTATTTTCTCAAATGCTTAATCAAAAGTTTGCCTCTGGTCGGATTGGGTACCACCCAGCTGCAACGAACCCTTTGGTTACTCATCTAGCGTTTGCAGATGATGTGATGATCTTTTTTGATGGTCAGTACGGTTCGCTCCATCAAATCTCAGCTACACTTGAGCGCTTTGCCACCTGGTCTGGGCTATCTATGAACCGAAGCAAAACTGAACTCTTTACTGCAGGGCTGAGTGATGCAGAAACTATTGATATCAACAGCCTCAGTTTCTCAGTCGGTTCTCTCCCAGTCAGATATTTGGGTCTGCCTCTTATGCATAGGAAACTCAATATAAGCGACTACAGGCCCTTGCTTGACCAACTCAAAGCCCGCTTCTCCTCTTGGTCCTCTAGAGCTTTGTCTTTTGCTAGTCGACGACAACTAATATCATCAGTGATATACGACATGCTCAATTTTTGGTTCTGTACATTTCCTTTTACCGAAGGGGTGCATCAAGCAAGTGGAGTCACTATGTAGTAGATTCCTGTGGAATGGAAACATTACAACTAGAGCGTCAGCAAGGATATCGTGGGCGAACTGTTGCCTTCCAAAAGCTGAAGGAGGGTTGGGACTGAGGGATCTCATCTTATGGAACAAAACTCTAAACCTGAAGCTCATCTGATTGCTGTTCCAAGAGAATGAGTCTTTGTGGGCTTCCTGGTGTAAAGAACATCGTTTAAAAGGAGTCAGTTTATGGAGCCTCGAAGAGAACAAGCAAGGATCATGGATCTGGAAATCAATATTAAAACTGCGTTTCCTTGCTGTTTGGTTTCTTAGATGCAAAGTTGGGAATGGTCGCTCAGCTAGCTTCTGGTACGACCAATGGACTCCATTGAGACCTCTCATTAACGCCCTCGGCCACTCGGGCCCTCGGGCATTAGGAATCCCACTTCACTCGTCAGTTGCTGAAGCCTGTACAGATATAGGATGGAGGCTCAGACACGCCATATCACCTGCAGCAGAAGCTCTCCAGCTTCATCTATGCACGGTACCTCTCCCTTCTACCTCTACTGCCTCTGATGCTTATGTGTGGGAAGTAGATAATGAGGTTCTAGAGGCATTCTCATCAAAGTCAACCTCGGAAGCTATCTGCAACAGAGGAGAACCGCAGTCATGGACTAAAAACATTTGGTTTAAAGGTGCTATACCTAGTCAAGCTTTCATGATGTGGATGACGCATCTTAACCGTCTTCCCACAAGGGAACGCACTGCCATATGGGCTGTTAACACACTTGATACATGTTGTGTTTGCAATGTGTACTTGGAATCAAGAGACCATCTCTTCCTGCGGTGTGAGATCAATGAAAACCTTTGGCTGCTAGTGTTTCGAAGACTGGGCTATAACCCCTTCCGGTTTCATACTTGGACGGTTTTTACTGAGTGGCTTGGACACAGAAACAATGTTTGCCCGATCACGCTTCGCCGGCTTGCGGCTCAGGCGACCGTTTATTCTATCTGGTGGGAGCGGAATAACAGACTGCACAACTCGATCTCCACCCCGGTCTCGATTACCTGCAAGAAGATTGACAGGCTTGTCCGCAATTCCATCACTGCTAGGAAGAACCGCAAGAAGTTTAAGAATCTAATGGAACTTTGGCTGAAGTATGAATGAGCACCCCAAGCCACCATAATCACTTGTAATCGTTCTCAGTTTTTCTTTTTTTTGCCAGAGGAAAATTACCCCGTTTAACTTTTTTGTATTTACAAACCTTCTCATTTTTTAATGAAATTCACATACTTAACAAAAAAAAAAACATAATAAATGCCTCATTTCCGCCTCTGAATTTTGTTCAGAACTACGGCTTGGCCATCTTTCCAGTTCTAGATTAGCAACTTCTTTGGTTTTGTCCCATTTTCAGAATTGGTAACTTATTCTGAAAATGGTGCTGGAAAAGAGAGTGGCAAACTGAGGTGCTACTTTCATCGTTAAAGTGTTCTTAATCTGTTACATTCTTATGTGGTTGCAGGTCCACCTGGATGGTTAAAGGAGCTCTTTGTAAATGAAAGTTGTTTGGCCTCTGCTCCAGTCAATCCTAGTTAATTTTTGGGGTGTTATGGGATTGTATAGGACCTTTTGATTGGTGTAAACTGTGGTATATTTGTGATTAAGATCCCGAAGCTTGGTGTAATGGTCGGAGCCTGGTGCTATTTGTTCAATTTTTTTTTTTTTTTGACGGCGCTATTTGTTCAATTATAATGAAAATTTCAGTGAAAAAGAGATATTTATAAGCAATGATCAATATCAAAATAATTGAAAAATAATTTACTTTTATATTATAAACTATGTGGCTCATTAAACTTTTGTCCAGTAATGCCCTAAACTATGAATTTCATCGTCGTTTAAACTATCCACCTTATGAGTGTAATGACATTGAAAAAAACAACCATTTCCAAAGTGTATTTTAGAGGTTCATATATATATATATATATATAATAGTTTTCAGATCATTGCTGGCAAAAAGAAAAATGTAAGAATAGTTTATTGAAAATTAACTAAAGGGTTTACTGAAACGATTTTTTATTTTTTTATTTTGGTTTGTGATCGTGTTGTACGTACGTTTATATCTTCAGTAATAAGATAATAATTATTATTTTTATTGTAAGTAATGTAGCATATAATTTCTACATACTATAAGAAATAGCATTAGCGATGATTATCTTTTTGATAAAATAATGATAAATCTTTGCGTTCAAGTAATTCGGACGTCTAGTCGTCTACGAAATTTCTTATTCAAACTTGGAAAGAGTGAAATAGCTGACTAAAGGTAGAAAACTATATAAAAACTTTCAGTTCTGATGTATCTTCTTAACTCATTTATTCTCTCATTAATGTTATATCGTCGCTTTCTAATCTACCTACCAGGCTACCATGCATGCTTATTTAATCGCGAGGAATAATAAGTTTAAAAACTTGCAAATCTCCCTCACTCGTACTCAAATTTACGCGGTATCTCCGAAAACGGTCGAGTCTAATATACAACAATTATAAATCTTAAAGTCAACTGATTTTTTTTCTGAAAAAACTTGTTCGCGATCTACGCGATTAAGTTTTATTTTCAGGATTTATCTGATCTGTAAAATTCGTTAGATAATTGTTACGTACCCGGCCGGGACGTTCAAAATTGGTTTAATGGATCAACTAAGGCGGTGTTTGAGAGTTTATTACGTACTAGAACATCTAGTAACATATTTTCAAAAAAAAAAACACCTAGTAACAGATATATTTGGGATTTATTTTCTGTAAAATATTGACCTAAAAATTGTTGTTGTTTTTTGAAAACCTAAATAATGTTTTTAAACTAATTTACACCAACGCACATTTTCCACGTATCTTCTTTAATTATTTTGGTTTACATTACATGTAAAGACTTTTGTTATATAATATTACACCGAAATCCACAAGATTACACGACGTAATTAAGATAATTGGAAAGACTAAACTTGGGGTTCCTATTTTGACAACTGTTGTGAATTTCTAGCATTATATAGTTGTTCTTAGTTGAAGTTGTTATTAGATTTGATTAGAGTAAATTAATCGTCGAGTCGTCTTATACTGCTTTTCCCCGCGGTTAGTTGAAGCAGAAAAACTTATACTTAACAATAAACTATTAATTTTGGTCAGAGTGAAATAATTTAGGGAAAATTGCCAAAACAGAACAAAAATTTGGCATGATTGTTCCTACAGTATAAATCCATTTTCTTCAATTTTATCTCTCTTTCTCTCTTTTACCCTTTCCATTTCTGAAACTTAATAAAATAAATTGTTTTATGAATCAAAAAAATTATTAAAAATATAAACAATTAATAGAACACTCATATACACAAGCACATATTTTTCTTATTGAAAAACTTGATAATTTTTTTTTTCAAATTACGTTCTGCTAAAAGTAGAATTCGTCTTTTACGGAAATTGGGTTAGTAGAAAGCGAAATCCAGAATAAACAAGTTCATCTACTTGTTTTATAACGCACAATCTACTTTTGATTCAATTTCTAAATATAGAGAATTTGAATTCTACTAATTGTAAAGATGACTACTTTTCTGAAAAATGCAGTTTCTACTTTTATGAAGTATTCTAAAATTTCTAGAATGTGAAATCTAGAAACTACATGAACGTCTACATAAGGTGGAAATTGATTCCAGATTTTTGTCATGGTTCTACGCAGTGTAAAAGGTGTCTTCTACGGATAAGACCACCTGTTTTTTGCAAAAAATTAAGGAAATTCACTTAAGAAAATATTCTTAAAATATTCTAACTTCCTAAAATGTGTTTTGATCGATTTTCTTTGTCAAAATATAAAAAAAAAACGATTTTGCCTTTCTTCTTCATCAATTTATGATTTTTTCATAGTTTCTCTTGTGATTTTCAGAAACTCTTGTTCTAGACTAGATGCATATCTATATAACATGTGGTGTTTGGGAATTAGATGCAACTACGGGATGGGTTTTTCTGGCTGGTGGCAAAAGGGGTAGGCTACTATTATCGGAGTCAAGTTTTACCTTAAAGGATTTAAAAAGAATGGTTTTGGAGGATTTTGATATGGATGAAGATAGCTTAGCCGATTTGGAGTTCAGTTATCTACCTACTGAGTTGATTAATACATCAACATGTCCACATGTGATCATTGCAAACAATTGACACCTTAAGAATTTTGTTGGTTTTGTTAAAAAGAATGTTTCTACTCGATTGGGTGTAACATATAAAGACAAAGCTGAGAATCCTAATGAAGCAGACTTTGATCTTAACAAAACTCAATACAAAGTAGTTTTCTCTGCTCAGAGTGTTTATCTTTAGGTTATAAATTCAGATTAGCCGCACCAAAGATAGCAGAAGTTCCAAGTATGGATTTTATTCCAACCAAGTAAACACCATTACACTAACATCAACTGTTGCTGAGAGAACAAAAGCTAACAGAGAACTCTAAAACATTTATACAAGGTGATAAAGAACTGAGATAAAGCTTAAACCCTCATGCAAGCTTTCTCCTGGCAAAAACATGGGATCTTTTAGTCGAATGAGAAAGCAGACCACGAAGCAACGCCATTATCCCAAAACCATGCAAGCCAAATACATCGATAACAACCTGTTAGATATCCTCCCTGAACCTATTATATCTCCAAGCGCAGCAGCCTAAAAGATTCCCAAAAACCAAAAAAAAATAAACAAAATAAGAAGGACAAAAGTTACAACAAACGAAGCACATATTCAAGCAGAAACCTATAAACAAAATTTCAACCAACATCAGACTTAAGAAAGAACACTTTACCATGGAAGTAAGGAAGCTCCATACAACAAGCAGGTGGTACCGTACCAAGACTTTCCTTCAATCGATTCACACACTACAAGAAAACACGCCAAATTCTGACGGAGGTTCCGACGGACATCAATGTCGTCGGACGTTTGTGACGGATTACCGACCAATTTCCAACGAAATCAAAAAATTTGA
>NC_027751.1:3220250-3245001 GCF_000695525.1 Brassica oleracea var. oleracea
CGTCGGAATTGTCCGAAGAACGTTCTCCGTCGGAATTGTCCGAAGAACGTTCTCCGTCGGAATTGTCCGAAGAACGTTCTCCGTCGGAATTGTCCGAAGAACGTTCTCCGTCGGAATTGTCCGAAGAACGTTCTCCGTCGGAATTGTCCGAAGAACGTTCTCCGTCGGAATTGTCCGAAGAACGTTCTCCGTCGGAATTGTCCGAAGAACGTTCTCCGTCGGAATTGTCCGAAGAACGTTATACGTCGGAATTGTCCGAAGAACGTTCTCCGTCGGAATTGTCCGAAGAACGTTCTCCGTCGGTACATAGTTTTTCCGATGAACTCTGGTCTCGTGTGTCCGCATCGTAATATCGTCGGAAGTTCGTCAGAATGACGTTTCTCGGTATTCGTCAGAAAGTCGTCGGAAGTTCTGACGAAATTCCGACAAAATTTTTTTTCCGACAAAACGATACCGGCGGACAGGTTCGTCAGAAATTCATCGGAATAGACCGATTCCGACGAATTTCTGACGATTTCGGCCATCAGAATCCCCATGTTTTCTTGTAGAGACATAATCGTTAACTAAATAGAACAACAACATTATTATTACTAACAATGGAATATGCAACACTATTATTCGAGAAAGGGTAAGACTTTAGCTTTGTGTCGCCTTCTTGTCATGAGAGAGAGACGGAGGAGACTCGATTGTCGCTGGTCGCCGTTGTCTTGGCGGAGGGAAGAGACGAAATCACCTTTGTGTCGCCTTCTTGTCGTAAGAAAGAGGGAGTCGGGATTGCTGTGAGAGAGAGACGGAGTTGGGGATCATGTTTAGTTTAATTTAGGGTTTTTAGTTTATTACCTTTTTAAATATTTTGTTTTTATGTTTAGATTGATTTAAAATATAAATATAATTATAAACTAATTTATTTGATTAAAACAAGGGTCAATTTCGGAATTATGAAAAATATTATACTATAGGGATAATTTCATGTTGGTATTATACCAAAGAGACAAAGAGGCTGAATTTTTGTTCCGTTTTGGTAATTTTTCCAATAATTTATACTCTTGGTTTTCCGTTTTGACTAATATTTTTAGTTTCTTTTAGCCACAGTGTCACATACCCATACAGTACATGCATGAATACAAACTGGGGATTGTGCCACGTTACGAAAATTCTATACATTTATTGAGTGATGATTTATTTGTACAAAAAGTGAAGACATTTGACCAAGACAAAAGACGAAGCACGGTGTTTACTTTTAGGGAGAAATTAAAGGAAGACATCCCTAACTTTTTCTGTTTTGAATTTTCAATGACATATTATTATTTTTTTGAAGAAACAAAAATATAAATCGCCAAGATCAAGCAAAGTATGTTAGATGAAAATATTGTCATCTTTTAAAAAGTATAGCTAATTTATCATATGGCTAGAAAAATCAAGCCTCTACGTATGGTTAAAACTCGAATTTTAAAATCTCTTAACAGTCTATTATTACACATTTAGTATAACTACATGGGTTAACTACATTCGTAGTTAATATATATATATATGACGAAAGGCATAGTAGTCGACATAAAAGAAGTAATCACCGGAGAGACAAAAGCCACTTGTAGGATACACGACGATGTATAATAAAGCCAGACCAGACCCTACACTGATCCCATTGTCACTCAGAGTTATCTTTTAAGGGAAACTAGATCTTTTATCCGCGCAACCGCGCAAGTATTTTTTTTAATTTATATACATAGATATTTATTTTAGACCATTGGTGGTGTACATTTTTAACGTTAATCATATATTTAAATATTTATATAACTATTTCAAATACAATAATTTCTTAGTTTATATGTTATAATTAATCAATTGTTTAAAATCGTCACATGCATTTGTCGCTTCTTATTATATATTTATCTTATTGTATTTGCATTTAGTTACTGAGAAAATTAATATATGCGTGAAAGAACATATTTGAAAATTATTTTGTGTTTAATTATACTAAATTATGACCCACCGTCCTTCAAAGTTGTATTTTCTTTTAGCAATATATTTTACGTTTATTCATTTTAGATAATATATTATTGTATATACAAAATTTTAAGATATGTAAATTTTTTATACATGTATTATATAGTTTACGAAAATTAAACCGTTCTCTCATCATATTATATTTTTTTAACATAAATATTTATATTTATGAAAATAAATGTTTTCAGTTTTTTAATTTAATGTAGTTTATCAAATTTAGTTCAATATAATAGTTTATTTTAACATGATTTATTATTATTGTAAAATATATAAAAATAAAATAGAATTTTTATTTTTCATTTTATAAACGATAACTGAATATATATCAATGCTATAATAATTCTATTTAAAATTAAAAGATATCATTATTAAAGTAGTTACAAAGATTTTATATTATTATCTTTAGTTAATATAGTGAATATTTTTATTTAAAACATAAATGATATTTCTTTCTAGCAAAATCTTTTAAAGATCTTTATAAAATGTATTTTGAAAATCAATCAATTTAAATTGTTATTATCATTAAAATAAAATTAAAATATTAATATGATTTTAATTTTCGTTCATCAATCAAAAATAAATTTAATTTAAAATTCTAATTATATTTTATGATAATTAAAATTTAAGTTCATTAATTTTCGAAATAAATTTTATCCTGATTCTGAAAAGATTTTCTTAAAAAATATTTATTTCTATTTTAAATAAAAGATAAAGTTATTAAAAGATATGATGATTACGTTATGTAAAATTTGATAAATTTTCTAGAGGACTGTCCAAACAAAAAAATCACACATAAACAAAGTCATGACTTCTGTTTTAATATATAAGATTTGCCAATATGGAACTAAATCTTTAAAGTATTGTCCCCTTAAAACAAAATTAACTTTTGTCACATTTGGACATTGACTACCCTTTATGTATATAAAAATTCATACAATTTTTTTTACAAAACAAAAAAATATGGAAAAATAGTTACTTAATGTAGACAAGCATGTGCATGTGAGGAAAATATTTTTGACATCAAAAGATGTTTACATAATAATTTGAAAAATTGGCTAAATGTGGTAGTAAACCATATCTACCATCTACAGCGGTTTAGAAAATGTAATATGAAAGACACACAATGTTCTAAAGCATGTAGGCTGCACATTATAACGAAAACGTATTCAGCTACTAAGGCAGAATATGAAATTCACAATTTCCTCTATGCTCTATATTTCAGGTAGATTTAAAACACTAAACAATGTCATCTCATCAACCACGCTAGAAAATATAATCTAAACATTTCTTTTTTATCAACCACGCCAGAAAATACAATCTACAACATGCCTTTATATCTACGACAGTAGTATACTACATCCTTCTTATTATTATATTTTCTAAATTGGTAGAATGCAAGTTCTTTAACGGTTAGTAAACAAAATCCGAAAATCTTGCTAAAAACGGTTATGAAATTTTCTCAAAATCTTTTAAATATTTTTTTTTCCTTTTTTAATTGTTATTTTTCCTAAATTGTGGTCTTCTTCATCGTTGTCTATCACGATTTCTTCTTCTTTTTTCTTTTTCTCTAGTTTTTTTTCTATCTAAACTATGGATTCACAAGAAGAGGTTGAATGGTGTGACAAAGAGAAGAGCAATGGAAATGGTGTTCGCTTTTCTTTGGTGGATTTTGTGAAGGAGGGTCAACATTTTATTTCGAAAACGCTTTTGAAGGCAGCATTCGAAATATGTGCAATGAAACATAATTTCGACTATAAGCTTGTCAAATCGGATAAAAAAGTGTGGTAGATTTGTTGCGCAGATGATGATTGCAGCTGGCGTGTTCGTGCAGAGGGCTTAACTGGTTCATCTTATTTTATCATCAAAAAGTATGTAGCTCATCATTCATGTTCTCCATCCAGAAGGAACGGTTCTGTTCGGACAGCTTCAGCAAAAACAATTGGTACTCTGATTATGCATATGTATGAAACTGCTAAAGAAGGGCCGAGATCTAATGATATAGTCCAGTATATGCGTTCAGAACATGGAGTTGAGATATCCTATTCTTTGGCATGGGATGCACGTGAGTATGCAATCAACAAAGTGAAAGGCCTTCCAGAGGAAGGCTATGAAAAAATTCCCAAATACTTGCACATGATGAGGGAAGCTAATCTAGGGTCACACACGTCTTATGAAAGGGATTCTAAAGGGAGATTCAGATTCCTCTTCATCTCCTTTGGTCAGAGTCTTCGCGGTTTCTATGCTGCAATTCGGAAAGTTATTGTTGTGGATGGGACGTTCTTGAAGAGCAAATACAAAGGAGTATTACTGGTTGCTACTGCATTAGATGGAAACTCGAATTTATATCCTATTGCATTTGGAGTTGTCGACTCAGAGAATGACCTCGTGTGGAACTGGTTTATGAGACAACTTAATGTGGTAATTGCTGACGAGCATAGTTTAGCTTTTGTGTCTGATAGGAATTACTCAATTGCTAAAGCTATTGCTAACGTGTACCCGCAATCTCATCACAGAATTTGCATTCACCAGTTGCTGAATAATGTTGTAACATATTTTAGTGGGAAATGTGTGGCTGGTTTGGTTGCAAAGGCTTCTAAAGCTTATCGAGCTGCTGATTTTTGTAAGTTGTTCACTGCTATTTACTCTATTAGTCCTGAAATTGGAAATTATCTCATAGAAGCCGATATGAGGAAGTGGGCTCGTTGTCAATTCCCGGGTTACAGGTATGATATCAACACCACTAACCCTGCGGAGTCGATAAATTCTGCTTTGCGTACGCCTAGAGAGTTTCCAGTAATACCTCTATTGGACAACATTAGGAAAATGATGACTCGATGGTTTTTTCAACGTAGAACTTTAAGTTCTAAGCACTCGAAGCCACTGACCATTACTGTGGAGAAGAAGATTGACAGAAGGATTGAGAAGGGTAAAAAGTTTAAGGTCTTCCCAATTAGCGATGACAGGTTTTTGGTTCAAGGTGACACTTTTGACTGCATGGTTGACTTGGTCAGACGCACGTGTTCTTGTGGGAGTTTGATCTGATGAAAATCCCATGCAAGCACGCCATAAAAGCAGGCTTCAGTGTTGGAATACAAGCACACACACTCACAGACGACATATACACTACTGCGTCATGGCACACGACTTATGAAGAAAGCATAAATCCTATTGGTGTCCCTGAAGATGCTTGGACTGTTCCATCTCATGTGGAGCAGACGAAAGTCCTTCCTCCAGAGTCTAGACGAGCTGCAGGTAGAAGAAAGAAACGCAGATAAGAGACAGCCGAAGATAAGATCCGTTTTTCACAAGGAAATCAAGGCTCTAAAGGTCGCAAATGCAGCCGATGTGGGATTCGAGGGCACGATAGGAGAATATGTGATCGAGCAATATAGGATACAACAGTTGTTTCTTTCGAGACTCGACACCAAGATCAATTAGCTTGCGTTTGCCTCTTTTTGCAGCAACAGTCGGTTCCTCTGCAACATCAGCCGGTTCCTCCACATGTGTTTCTGTGACATCTTCATCCTGTTTTAAATCAGAAAGGTCCATATGTGCAGGCAAAGCCTCAACTTCCCAATCGAATTGCTTGCAGTCTTGTTTGGCATTGATCTATTCAACAATACGACCAACTCTTTCGTCCTTCTTTTCATCTTCCCTAACGAAATCAGTATTATCAATCACATCGAAATCACCAGTAGATGATATAAATGCCAACACCTCTCCCTGCAAGAACAAACGAAACAATAAGCATACATTGTTCAATTATTGAACTCAATATTAATAGAAGAAAGATCTGTTACCTTATCGAAGTGGGACTCTAGGCTGGTGATATCTTGGTATGATACTTTTCCACTACCTTTCCAATTCCTACATCTCATTTTCTTCATGTTTGTTTTGATCTTTTTACCCACCATAGAACCAATGTCTGGAATTGCTTCCATAATCCATATCTGAAACGCATATGAGAATCCATCCAACACGTAGCTGTTCTTCGTATAGTCTTCAGCGCATTGCTCCAGAACCCCTTATCATTCTTCCAATTAATGAAGTCTACATCGGGTTCCTCTTTGTACTTCAATCCAGTCACATCATAAAATTCTTGCATAGAAAACCTAAGAGGCCTCTTCGCAAAAAGAAACCACAGCACGTGAAGCTTGGAAACTCTGAGCTGCTTACACATGAAGCTGTGAATAATCTTCCCTGAGTAGATGAGCTTGTTCTCTATGATCGCGAGAAGCGGACCGAAGACAGGGTCTTTCAAAACTTCCTCATACTCATCATTCAGAGCAACCTTTACCGCCTCCAGAAGCGTCCGTCTACATGTGTTGTTAATCGTATCAATCTGCGTCTCAGCTCCTTCTTGAAGAATGCGTTTAGGAAACTGGTGCGCCATTCCTAAAAAACATGAATTCCATAAGTTAACAGCAAACCAAATATAACCATCTCACATTTACTAGTCTATTAGACAATTCAAAACTACATAGAAACACAATTCGAAACAAATAAACATAACGAACAAACAAACAAAAAAAGCAAAATCGTAAAGGGGATTTCAAACCCTAACCTTCAAATTGTCGGAACCAAGATGAAGGAAGAGCAAAAGAAAACAACTATGAACCTAATCGTTCTTAATTGGGGAGGAGAAGCTACTCCCGAGCTTGAACAGCTCCGATCGTCGTCGGCGGCGGAGATAACAACGACAATCTAACCGGTGGCTCTGAAAGAGGAAATACGTAAGAAGGAGGAGGAAGAAGAGATGTGACGACTCGTTGAAGCTCTCTGACGAACCAAGACTCTCAGAGGCGGAAGGTGTCGACGGCGAGAAAGAAATCGTCTCTCGATTGAGAAAGAGAGTCGGAGAGAACGAGATTGATATTTGGGAATATTTTGCCCTATTTTTATTCAATTAAGTTTGTAATTTTTAATTCGTATAATTTTTTTTTAATTTTATTAAGTATATTGTAAAGAAAAGGACAAAACAGTACATTCAATAGGGATTAGTTCTATACGAACAAGGATTAGTTCTATACGGACAAGGTTTGTAGATTTAGGGGGATGTATTCAACTGAGAGTTTCAGGTGATTTGTATTAAAATGACAAATCTACTGTTATTGAAACATGAATTTTAAAAACTCATTTAAAATTCACTGTTATTGAATTTGACATTTCTTAAAGTACTCTGAAATCCACTGTTATTGAAAATATTTTAAGTTGTGGAGTTTTAAAGTTTTCAGGTGATTTTAGGGTGTTTGGGTATGATTTCTTAGTTAAAAAAATTAAAACTTAAATCCCATAGTTTTAGGTGATATTCTAGAGTAGTTTAACAAAAGTCACTTAAATCTCTGCAACTTATTGAAATCATCTAAAACCCCATTAAAAATCAAATCACATCAAATGTTAAATTGAATACATCCCCTTAGTTCTAAGGGGACAATACTTTAGTGATTTAGTTCCATATTGGCAAATTTCCCATCTTTTAATCGAATGTTTCCAAAAACCTGTATTATGAAAAAAAAAATTGAAATCTATAGTTTCAAGGGAAAGGAAAAAAATGTACAGTAGAGCTCTATAAATTAATAATGTTGGGACTTTAAAATTTTATTAATTTATAGAGATATTAATTTATAAAAGTTTCTTTATTTAGATTTCTTATTTTAAGATATATTTATTGTAAGATAAAAAAATATTATTTATTATTTTTTGAAATTTGACATTTATATTAATTTTATTATATTATTTGGTGTATAAAATATATATTGTATAGAATTTAAATATGGTTTAAGATTAATATTACTAAATCTGATCAAAAATATATTAAGTGTTAAGAAAATATAAAAATAATTTTATTGTGAATATAAAACAAACAATATAATGATAGGTTCTTACTTATAAAAATATATATACATATAAATTATAAATTTATAATTTTAATGGGATCATATTTTTACATAGAATTCTCTAAAAAAATATTATTTTATTATTTTATCGATTTGTGTCAAATTTTGAAAAGACCCAAATTAGAATTAGAGAAATTTATTAATTTATAAAAATTATTAATTTATCGAGTATTAATTTACAAATGTTTTATTGTATATCCAAAATTCTAAAATCCACCCTAGTCGCATCGTATTTTCCCCGGCACTGTCTTATTTATTACGTATTTTCTATTATATATTTTCCTTTGAAGTCAACATAGACGTAGTCCCCATACACACCCTACTCTTTTCTCGTTTTGGTTATAATTGCCAAATTAATTCGAATCAAACGAAACAAGTCAAGTCAATAGACGTAGTTCACGTATGCAACTAGTTTGACTAAATTAAAGTTTGAAAATTCTTGGTTCCTTAATACGATTTCGTTTGCCTATATAAAACCTTACCATACCCGATCGTTTCAGTCACAACCCAAATCTCATTACATTCATTTCATTTATTTATATAAGTTTGAGAAAAATAAGTAAATAACCCCCTGCAGCTTCATTCCTTAAAGATCATAAGTTGCAAAACAAGATGATGCCGTAAGTAATAGTAACTTAAAGTATTATGTGTAATGAAGAAACGTTCATTTTTTGCATGGACATAATATATATCTAGCTAGTTTAACGGGTTTAAATTTTATATCAGAGGAAAGAAGATTTACGCAGCTAAGAACTCGTTTGGCCGATCCAATTTCCCTGAAGGCTTCTTGTTCGGGACTGCCTCATCGGCTTACCAATACGAAGGAGCCGTGAACGATGCATCTCGGGGGCTAAGTGTTTGGGATACTTTTGTCCGCAAGCATCCAGGTATATATATATCAACAAATCGAGCTATTAATTTATATATTTATATATGTATTTGTTTCTTAATCGTTTAATTTGAATCCATACATATATAGTAAACTACTTTAAACCTTTTATGTGTAGAAAGGAATTGTTACTCTCATGCGGACCAAGCAGTGGAGTTTTATCACCATTACAAGGATGATATCCAACGAATGAAAGATATCAATATGGATTCATTCAGATTCTCAATCTCATGGCCTCGGCTTCTTCCTCGTAAGTTAAAATTTTTCATATTTTTCTTTAGTGAGAAAATATCTTCATTCAAAGACAATAAGCAGATTTAACCTTTTATTTTCTACCAAAAATAGATGGAAAGAAAAGCAAAGGAGTGAACAAGGAGGGAATCAAATTCTACAACGACCTCATCGACGAACTCCTAGCCAACGGTATATAGCCCTAATCCCCCTCGTGTGTATATATTGAATTATCATATGTAATTGTTAATTTTAATATATATATATGTCTTCTAATTAACATGATCCTATATAACTGCAGGAATCACACCTCTAGCGACTTTGTTCCATTGGGATACTCCACAAGCCTTAGAAGATGAATACAACGGGTTTCTAAGCGAAAAAGCTGTGTGAGTAATACATTAAAACATCATTCATACTAATTGTTAACGTTTCTATCTCTTTTATATACATCTAACTTTGTGAATATACTAACAATCCTTATTGGTGCAGTGATGATTTCCGCGATTTTGCTACCATATGTTTTGAGGAATTTGGCGACCGTGTGAAATATTGGGTGACACTAAATGAGCCATGGGTTTACAGTATTGGTGGTTACGATACAGGGAGAAAAGCTCCTGGCCGCGCCTCTAATTACATGAACGAAGCAGCTTTAGCCGGTGAATCTGGTCTGGAGGTGTACACTGTTAGTCACAATCTACTCTTAGCTCATGCTGAAGCTGTTGAAGTGTTCAGAAATAACCCAAAGGTACGAAGAAAGAAAAAATATTTTGTAAATCTACTTTTTATACTCTTTTAAACTTGCATGCATGTCTTTTTCAAGTATATATATATTAGGATATTAGTGAATCGATTATCAGTAAATTTATTGATATAAAATGATATTTCGTGTTACAGTGTAAAGATGGAAAAATCGGTATTGCACATTGTCCGGTCTGGTTCGAACCTTACGACTCGAACTGTCCTGATGATCACGAAGCAGTTGAGCGTGCCATGGAATTTATGTTTGGGTGGTGAGTGATCGATCGTATTGATATTTCTTTCTATTTGGATATCAACTTTTTACATTATTATGTTGACTAAAAAATATATTTGGGGTTGATTTGAAGGCATATGGATCCAACGGTCTATGGAGATTATCCAGAAGTCATGAAAAGATCAATAGGAAAAAGATTACCGTCGTTTACTGCAGCTCAATCTCAGAAGTTAAAAGGATCTTTTGACTTCGTGGGAGTAAATTATTACAGTGCCTTTTACGTTAAAAATGTTGCTGACGTCGATCATAACACTCCAAATTGGAGGTCCGACGCATGCATCGAATGGAAAAGTGAGTTTCTTTTTTTCTTTCCAAACACATAAATCGATATTTCATATTGTCTATGGTTTTATTTTAGGTTTCTTGGCTCACAAATTTTTCATTACTTTATTATGAAACAGAACAAAACAAAGCTGGAGAAATTTTGGGTCCTAGAGGTGGTTCAGAATGGGACTTTTTATACCCGCAAGGGTTAAGAAAGTTTCTAAATCATGCAAAAAACAAATACGGAAGCCCTAAATTTATGATAACTGAAAATGGTAAATTTCCTTTTATATTTATCTGTAGCCTCCTCCGATCTCCTTTTCCTTGTTATGTGAAAGTAACTAAAAGTTCTAACAATTATTTAGGACATTGCGATATAGACTATGAAAAGAAAGCTAAACTCTCGAATCTGATGGATCTTCAGAGGACAGAGTACCATGAAAAACATCTCCAAAGCATCCACCAGGCCATCAAGTGAGTCTCTATTCTCTTTTAATTTAGAGCAAGAAACATGTGCATAAAGCTTAATTGAGTTGTTTTTTTTTTCTTTCAAAATTCTTATTATTAACTCTGTATATAATTCTCTTTTTAGGGAGGATGGTGTTCAAGTAGAAGGGTACTATGCATGGTCATTGCTTGACAATTGCGAATGGAACGCTGGTTATGGTGTTAGATACGGACTATTTTACGTAGACTACAACAATGGTTTAAAACGTTATCCAAAAATGTCGGCAATGTGGTTCAAAGAGTTTTTGAAGAAAGAAGAGATTGAAGATTCCGAGAAAGAAGGATTAATGTTGAACTCTGTTGTTAATAAGAAGAGGAAGAGATTCTTAACATCTTCTGGTTTGCCTTCCTGTTATATACCTAAGATGTCCGAATCCTCTAAAGCCCTTGAACTCTTTTTCTAAGATCATTTGTTTATTTAAATTTTATTACGTGAATAAAAAGGTTCGAAACAAATTATTTTTTATTGACATATGCAGATATAACACAATAATTGTAATAAGAAAATATAAAACAATTCTCATAATACAACACACGTGTATTTTTGTCTTTTACAATATACATTTTTTTTAAAATTATAAGTGATTTTTCTCTAATATATTATTTTCCAAAACATGAAATTTTAAGAATCTGTTAAGAAATTATTTGTACTTTTATTATTGATTCACTTTCAATTTATTCATATAGTTTATTTTACATTATTTGAAAAGTTTATTTCCTAGGTGCCTTCACATTAGTTCTTGTGATGGTTACTTCAAAAATAAACTTCATGAACTAAAAATATTATATGTCTGCCACTATTAAAAATTCTTTTGATTTTCCTTTTTAATAGTTTTTAATTCTATTTTAAATTAAAATTTCCTTTTATATTTTCTAAATCATATATATAGTAAAAAATAAATATCTGAAAAATAAAATAATAATATTATTATATATGAAAGGGATAAAAAAATGAAATTTCACGAAAAAAAATTTTGATATTTAAAAATAAATAAATAGTTTTTTTTAAAAAATAATCTCAAATAAATAATAGATATTCAAAAAGAAACTAAAACATTTTGCTACAAATTTATTTTGTGAGATGACTAAACAAAATTTTAATTAACAAAATATGATTCAAAAATTCAAATATTAAAGTTAAAAAAACAAAAAAAAATTATACGCAAAATCATATGTTTATTTGAATAATAACGTAATATTACTAAAAACAATTTTCAAATTTACATGTATTGAAGTAATTTAAAATTTCAAAAAAAAAAAATAATAATTAATTAATTATTATGATTATTCATTTTATAAATAAATATTTGTGACATGCTCTTTACAATATTTGAACTAACGAACATGTTATAAGCTATGAAGTTTTATTTGGCAAAAAATATTAAAAAAATAAAATGATCTTTAAGTTTCTTTTAGATTTTGAATACCCTTTTGTCAAAAAGTTGATGTTATCTCATTTGTTTTATATCTATAATTTAAAATAACTTCTTTTACAAGATCCCCGATAATCAAGACTTGATTCTCATGAAAATCGAAGTCTTAATTAATTATATTGTGTTAATTTTAATAGTAATATTTTGACCGCCTGGTCTACTCCAAACGTGTTCCACAGCCCACACCAACCTGTGAAAGTACCCGTAAGAAGTACTCCCTCCGTTTCAATTTAAATGTCTTTTTGGAGAAAAATTTTCGTTATTGTTTTATGATTTCAATGCAATATTTATTAATAAGATTATTCTGTTTATTTTTTCATTGGTTGAAATATGGTTAGGTGTATGGGTAATGATGTTTTTATTTTGAAAATATATAAAATTAAATATTTTCTTAATCCGTATGCATAAGTCTAAAACAACAAATAAAGTGAAACGGAGGAAGTATATAAATTGATTTAATAAATATTTGAAACAACGTTTGGAACGAGAAGATCAAAAAGAAATCCAACAAAATTGAAACAAATAAAAAGCCTGTTACTGAGAGAACAATGTATTTTAATGTAGTTTATTTATATATTTAAAATCTAATATTAAAAAGGTAAACTAACTTTTTTTTTGGAAAACAAAAAGGTAAACTAACTATAAAATAGTTTTACTGCATATGGACATTTATTAAAAGGGGACAATTTTTTCCATGTGCATGTGGACACTAATTAATTTATACTTCCTCCTTTTTTTTTATATCTAACGTTTTAAGATTGTGCACATAGATTAAAAAACATTTAATTTTTTAAACAAAAATATCATTAATTATTTACCGAACCACAATTTAATTTAATCAATAATAAAATAGAAACTATAATATCATTGGTCATCTAGCATTAAAGTATTTACGTAGAAAATTGAAAACGTCAAATAATTTGGAATAAATTTTTTTTTTTAAAACGTGAAATATAAAAATACTGAGGGAGTATTATCAATTAAAATAACTTCCTTAACAAGAACTGGAGAATTAAAAATTAACTTGATTTCGTCACATGAAAATCAGTATTAATTAATTAGATATAATATCGTGTCAGGTTTTAGTAGTAGTATGTTGAGGATAGATCTATTCCCAACCTGATAAAAATATGGTAAATACAATTTACTTGCATAATTAATATCTTATTTAACAACAATTAACACAACGTTTAACCCAAAGTTTTCTCTATTTATATAGAATCACGCAACTAGTTCAAACCCAACTTCATCATCTTCTGAGTAAAAAAATTGACACCCAAAAGAAAATAAAGAATGAGAGGAAAGTATCTTTGTTTACTAGTGCTCATTGTCTTGGCCTCCAATGAAGTACTTGCTGCCAGTAACAACTCTTCAACACCTAAAGTAAGAAGAAGTGATTTTCCAGAAGATTTCATTTTTGGGTCTGCAACATCTGCTTACCAGGTATTTCTTTTTGGTTTCTTCTAAATGTTGTTATTCATTTTTCTTAAAATAAATCTGATAACTGATATTAGATGATTTATGGCGTTTTATTTAATATTTTTAGATTGAAGGGGCTGCCCATCAAGATGGTAGAGGACCAAGTATCTGGGATACATACTCTGAAAAATATCCAGGTTTAACTTTAATTCAAATCTCAGGTTTACAGGATCTAAAGAATAGTTTGGATTGAAGATCCACGCATATATGTGTAATGTGTGAATCTGTATTAAAGATTGGCTGGTCTCTCATGATATTTGAAAAGGACCAAACGTGAAATACCACTGAAAAAGATAAGGGATGGAGCGATGGGGTCAGTTAATGTTTAATGGGAGTATAGTTGATAAACTCAACTAATGCTTTTATTTATTTTTTAATTCGCCAGAGAAGATAAAGGATGGTAGCAACGGGTCTGTTGCAGCTGACTCTTACCATCTTTACAAGGTAATTGTCTTCTTTTTTGGCATTCTGTAAATTTTGTTGGCATTGGCCTCAAAATCACACAATCTTTTTTTTTTATATCAATTATATTATTTTCTTTTTCAATTATATATCAATTGTATTAAAACATTGGATTGCAGGAAGATGTGGCTTTATTGCATCAAATTGGCTTCAATGCTTACAGATTTTCTATCTCATGGTCGAGAATATTGCCTCGTAAGTTCTTCTCTTTGAAGGTTGTTCACATGTGATTTGAATAATTTCGAGAACCAATAATATGACTCAGCGGTTAATTATTTAGGAGGAAATTTAAAAGGAGGAACTAACCAGGCTGGTATTGACTATTACAACAACTTAATCAATGAGCTTTTGTCCAAAGGTAAAAAAATACGACATCCAGTTTGCATATATTATAAAGTAACTCTCTCTGTTTCACATTACTTCGATTTAAGATTTTAGTACAAACAGTGTTTAACTGGTAAACTAATAAAATATTAGTAGAATAAAAGTAAATAAAATGATATGAATGGAATACAAAAAATGGAATATAATTCATTATATTCATTCATGAACAAATTTTTTATGCAATAGTTTTCTTTGTATTTTATCTAATTTTTTTTTGTCATCAACTTACTATTTTATTTAATTATTTATGGAATTAATGGAATCAACCGTTTTTTTTTTACCTGAAAAAAAAGGTTGATTCCATTATTTATGGAATCAATGGAATCAACCATTTGGAATCAACCATTTTGCATCATTTTTTTTTCCAAAAAATTGTAATCAAGTTGCATTAGACTTATGTATGTGTACTTTCTAACTCTGATTCATTGGATTACAAATCTGTTTCACGGTATTATGCTTATACTAAGATTTTCTTCTAATGACTTGTTACTGAGCATGCATTTTTTCTGGAGTTTATATCTTCAAAATACAAAAACATAACGCCAACGAGATAAAACTAAAGATGTCTGACTTCGAAATAATGATATCACTATTGGTGATTTCTCAACTAGAATTTATCACCGAATATATCATTAAGAGCGTCTTTAAAAAAAATTCTATAACTCCAAATATAGAGTTTTTTGCTCTCCAAAAAAGAACTTCAAAACTTTGAAGTTTTGAAAAGTGAAACTCTATATAAACTCCAAATATAGAGTTTCACTTTTCAAAACTTCAAATTTGAAGTTTCATCTTTTTATTTGCATTTTGGTCCTTACAATTATACATCATATATGTAATTCTTAAATATTTTTTTATTTATTGTTTTAATCCTTAAAACTTTTATATCTCATAAATATTCAAATTTGTTTTATAAATTTAAGTTTTACACATGAAATTAAATAAAAAATTTAAAACAAGATTTATAATATTTTAAAACTAGAATTAAACAACAAGAATATTACAAAAAACCATAATAAAAACTTATTAAAAAGACACATGAAGACATAATTATTACTCAAGTTTAAATATTATAACAACACTAATAGTCTGGTAAATTTGCTCCAGAACCTCTCAAATCTCCAAAATATTGCCCAAACAAATTTTGTGTAACCGAAGATGATTGTTGTTGTTGCTCTTGACGCCTTTTTCGTACGATTCTTTCTTGTTCAGATCGAATGTATTCACAAATATTAACATCATCGATAGAAGCTAAGTTTTTTAGCAATATTTTATTTTTCTCTTTTACTTCTTTAAAAGCTAACTTTTTGCTTCATTTTGCAGTCGTAATTCAATCATCCCATGATTTTTTTTCCTGCTTGTTGTACTTTTGTTTAAAAGATCAAGGATTTTTTCGTTTGATGGTATCAAACTATCAGCGGGTATATTATGAGGATATCCGATTTCAACAATTTTTGGCTCGTAATCTACAAATAAAAAATAAAGAGAATCATTTCTTAATTCGAAATGCACTAGTTGATCATATATGAGAGTATTACGGAAATAATTTTATGGAATAATGTATTATTTGCTTGCAGTTTAATATTTAATTATGTATTTTTATTTATAATTTTATATTCTAGTGTAAGATTTTTTTAATTAATATTTCTGAAATATTTATATATATGTACTAGTTATTTATAGAAGTTTTATGAATTTACATCAACTATGACAAATATAAGGACCATAGTGTAAAATATAAATAATTTTGAAGTTAGGTTTGAAGTTTCACTTCTGGAGAAAAACACATTGAAATTTCAAATATAAAGTTTTAGAAACTTGAAAATAGAGTTCTTTTTGGAGATGTTCTAATACAGTAATACCCAGTATGTGAGCTTATCAAAAACTTCAAATTTTTATGCTAAAATTTTTCCACTTCACATCTATACTATTAAAACATGATTCTATTGTCATTTTTACCTTAGCATGCCCTCTCTTTATTAACATTGCATGTTTCATTAAGGACAATCAAGTAATATTAATAACACATCTATATTGAGTCATTTTTTCGGATCCAGCCCACTGTCTACATCATATCTCTCTTGGGCCATTTGGGCCGATAAAGAAATCAGATCTAATTCTCACATTTTTTTTTTCTTTTGGGCCACTGAATCCAAGTTCAAATAATTTTTTTTCAACCATTCTTAATTATTTTTTTTCTTTTCTTAATATAATTTAAGCATTCATAAAAAAATTGAATTTTTTCATTGAAAAGTATAAATCTTTATTAAAAGTATATAATTTTTTTATTAAAAATATTAACCACATAATAAAATTAATTTATCAGAGTTATACCAACTTAATTCATTAAAGAAATACAGTTTAATTTTTTAAAAATTTTTTTTTTTAAACATAAATAGTCATTTAAAATGAAACACGATAAAGAAAGATAAAAAGTTTAAGTCTTTTATAAAATAAAACACAAATATATGAAATATGACATTTACTAAATATTTGTCAATTGAAAAAAAAAACAAACAAACCCGCGCGGATCAAAATCTAGTTAGATATTAATATATTTACCTTAAATATTTTGACGAGAAATTTTAGTGACAACTGGATAACATAAGCACACCCGTCTCAATGTTTCTATGGATTCTATGCAAGTTCAGCTGTACTAGAAGTCTAGAACGAATAAAACCATTTTCCCAAAAAAGACCCTAAATATACTGAGGGATTACCTTGTTTGACCAGTTACAAAAAAAAAAAAAGACCCTAAATATTTCAAAATAAATTCTAAACTCTTAACCAAAAAAACTGCCAAATTTTTTTTGGACCTGTGCGAATGCTCTTATTGCACACCTATCAGGAGCAGATGTAAGAAGGGAGTAGGGGGTCAGTTGACCCCACCTCATTTTTAAAAATGAATTATTCTTGGGTTCCTCTAAGTTCATCATCCAATAGAATTTCATTATTTCGAATTTAATATCTTTTAAAAAAGTAAACAAAATATTGTCAAGTTATATTATGTTTTTAAAATAAAAAAAAAGTAAAAAAAAATAGTAGTTATAGAAAAAAGAATTAAAAAACAATATTTTTAACATCGTCAACAAAACAGTAAACCCTAAATCCTAATCCCTAAACCCTAAATCATAAACACTAAACCCTTAGGTAAACCTTAAACCCTTGGGTAAACCGTAAATTCTTGGGTAAACCGTAAACCCTTGGATAAATTTTAAACTCTAAATAAAAAAACACTAACACCCTAAACCCTCGAGTGTTTTAGTGTTTAGTGATTTTGATTTAGAGTTTAGGATTTATCCTAGAGTTTAGGGTTTAAGGATCTAGGGTTTAGGGATTAAGAGATTTAGGGTTTAATTTTTTTTGTAATTACTATTTTTTTTTACCTTTTAATTTAAAAGTTATAATATAATTTGACAATATTTTATTTCCTTGTTAAAAAGATATCAAATATAAGATTCAAGAGGAGGGGGGGGGGGGGGGAAATATATGCATTCTTGTAGATAAGTAATGTGCTGACCCATAAAAATATTATGTTTGATCCCACAAAAATTTAAACACACCGAAAACAAAATAATAAAATTTAATTACCTAACTTTAACCCCGATAAGAAAAAGTTATGGGCTTCGCCACTGACGTCTATAGGGGAGAAGCCTGAATCTAAAGTGTAGTTTGATTTCAGTAAAAAAATGGAAAATAAAAAATTGGAAAATTTACATGCTGGCCACTAAATTATTTAAAATTTACATGCTGGCCACTAAATTATTTACAACACTTATAGAAAGGAATCTTCTAACATTAAGAAAACTAGGGTCGGGTCCGGGTTACGCCCGAGATTATCCTATAATTTTTGTTATTTGTTTGGTATTTATATTTATATATATAGATATGTGTTATAAAAATATATGCCTTTTAGACAATTTTAAAATTATATTCATTATTAGAAACTATGTATAACATAATCAAGAAAATGAATTAATAATTAATTAATCTTAGTTATGTTCTGAATTTTTTTATCTTGATTATTAATATTTAATGTAAAATAATTGTCAAATATACACAAATTAGAACATTTCTCTTTCGAAGTTTTTTTCTTCAACCTGCCCTACATATATTTTGATTTATTTGTACCATCTAATTTTCCAATATATATATATATATATATGTATTAATCAATTTTGAACACTGGTCATAATAGTATTTGCATAATATTGTTATTTTCTTGAAAAATAGTTATTAACAAAGTATAACAAATTTTTTATTGTGGTTAAAATTCTATATTGTAGTTGTCTTTGGATGTCATATGATAATGCATAATATGTATTTTGACATTTGTTTTTTAAATGCATGATATGTAAGTAAGGTTTTTCCTCAATGAATAAAACAATTTCGACACCAATATTTTCTGGTCAACAGATAACCAATTTTTTTTTTTTTAAAGATAACCAATTTAATCCATGCTTAATATGTCAAGCTCCTTTCTTTATTGTTCTATTGTCTTATTCTATTATCAATTTTGAATAATCTTCTTTACTAAATAGGATTTCATCTTTTCCTTTAAATTGTACAACGTTCTTATCTTTTTATCATTAATTTTAAGATGTTGTAGATTATTTCAACCTTTTTCAACATGTTTATCAATATATTCCTATTTTCACTTATAAAGAAATTGTTACACCAGTCACGACTTCTGCCGCTTGGTTACATTATAGAGAAGTAGCTTTTGGTGGGAAATTTTTTCACGCAAGAATCAAATAACAGAACAATCAAAAACTTAAACGAAGAGAAATGGTCACGATTTGTTGATGGCTCCGTCAATTTTTTTCTGGACTGTAAAACATATATTTTTTACCGGCTATACATTGCCCGCGTATCTTTCCAGTTTCACAACACAACACATATTTTATCAGCAAATATTCTCCAGCTAAAGAATTATTTGTTACAGATAGAAACAAAGGCCATTTTCTATCATCAACCTCAAGAACCTGACTCATCTCTATCTTACACTTAATCACTTTCCGGGTCCATTACCAGCGATTTTCCATGAGTTAAAGAATCTTAAGGTTCTTGATATTTAAAAAACTCAGGGGAAGCATCGCAGCTTCTCTTTCAAGTTTGGCCAGACTTAAGAGTCTTGAACCCTGCAAACAACTTCTCAGGGGAAATTCCTCATGGTGATCTTCCAAACCTGAAGTAAATAGTTATCCAATGATAGCTACGTCTGCATCACAACACTTGATTAATCTTTCTATTCTTCATCCAGAATAAAACCAACGCAAAAGAAAAATAAAATATTACGGTGGAAGCAGTTAAATTAACTTCGATGCAGATTAATGTTCACAGCATGATTTTACTTTTTAGATTAATGTTCACAACATGATTTTACTTTTTACCTGCACTCACCTCTCTCCCTCTCTCTCTCTCCCTCTCTCCCTCACTCACTCGCATGTCTTTTCATTTTCTTTTTGGCCTCACTCCTTCCATTTTTATTCTTCAAGATGTAGTGGCCACAGATCACTCTGCTTTAGTTCATACCGCTGCTCAACTTAAGGTATTCAAAAAATCCGACTACAACACTTTATCCCATTGGTATCCTCGTTTCAGGGGGACTATCTCTGGCCACACTTGCGGTTGAATCTGTATAAATGCAATGAATGAAGCCCATTAGAGACTTCAAAATGAATAAATTTAAACTATGAATATCCATCAGCAAGATCTAAACAGGAACGGTAACAGCCATAGGATCGAAGCAAATACTCTTTTGTTTACCTGAAAGAACGGGACGTACAGAGCCTCTGCAGCGGTCGGTCTGTTGCATGGGTCCCAGAGAAGAGCCACTGATAAAGTACCACTCAAACTGATACTAACCAACTTTTAATGTGTATACATAGGATTGTAGAAGTACTTCAGATGCCCTTTACCTGTCAGCACAAAGCTTTTAGAGTCAGTAGGGCAGCAACGGTCTGCCGACTAATAAAATTATGGGTCACTGAAGTAGAAATATAGACGCATATATTGATATACTAAAAGAGACATTGCGATAGAAAAAGGGAATCAAATCTTTATCAGCGTATAACAACATACTCGATCAATGTGAACTCGGATTAACTTCTCCTGCCAGTTCAAAATCTGAAATGATTATTATGGGGTTAGAGAAACAGATCTTTTGCAACAACCAACACAAGCATAAACATAGATTGGTGACAAACAACTTAACCATGATTGTTAGAGAGAGATGGTGGCCAAAATAAACACTGTCAATCTTCATAGTGGATGTTTGAAGCTTTGTATCGATTGACACCTCAAGGCTACCAATCAACTGGCTACGATCGTGTTGGAGCTAACCACGTTGATGCATCTAAGAATCACCTTCAACATTGTGATATCCCACATACACGTCTCCGTTAAGTTTTTATTGCTTCCAGCTTAATCATGCTTGCTTCTCTTGGGTCCAACAATCTCTCTCGAAACATGATCACAAACACAAAATCAACATCTCAAGAGAATATCTTGGACTAAACTATCACGAATCCATAAAGAAGATCACTTTTTTATAGTCAGAGGCAAGAGAAAAAGATTGTGTAATAAAAAACCTTTGAATTGGAAGTTGTAAGAATCAAAGAAGTTAGAGTCTCCTTGCCATTATCAGCTGAGATCAACTTTGTTTCAATGTCTGAACTCGATCAAAATAACGGGCCAAAACCTTTCCCGTATGAGCCCAATAGAAGTCACGAATCAAAATAAAAAATAAAGAAGAGACACGTGTCACATCCGTGTGTGATGTGGCAAAAAAAACAACTTCCCATTGGTCGATTTTCTTTGGGGACGTGGACAAGCTAAAATTTCAGGATATCTGGCTTTTAGTATTGTGATAACGATAATCAAATTTCTTTCACCCTTCAAATATAAGATATGCCTTTTAGTGATAACGGCTACACAAGCGGTAATGTAATATTGTGTCACTGCCTGTAGGAATTAAGCCTTTTGCCACAATTTTCCATTGGGACACACCACAAAGCCTTGAAGATGCTTTCGGTGGATTCCGTGGCGCAGAGATTGTGTAAGTCCTCCAAACGTATAATTTTCTTTTAAGCTTGTATAATATCACCGTTCTATTGACAACAAACATGATAGATCATATATACTAACAGCAAAATTTGCTAATTTTATTGAGTGTTTTTGTTTTGTTTTGGTGGATTAAACAGAAACGATTTTCAAAATTATGCGGATATTTGCTTTAAGAATTTTGGAGATAGAGTGAAGCACTGGATGACATTGAACGAGCCATTAACAGTGGTGCAACAAGGGTATGTTGCAGGTGGAATGGCTCCAGGAAGATGCTCCAATTTCACAAAATCTAATTGCAAAGGCGGGGATGGAATTACCGAGCCTTATATCGTCGGTCACAACCTCCTCCTTGCTCACGGAGCCGCCGTAAAAGTCTACAGGGAAAAATACAAGGTGAATTGAAAAAACAAGGCTCCACTCTGTTTCTTGGTCCTCAAGTTACTAAAACTGACCATGTTCATAACCATCGTACACAGAAAATAACCCGTGTTATGAATCATCGGTTATTTTTCTGTTTATATCTTTGCTAAGTATGAGAAATCTGCTCTTAAATATCGTTAAACAGGCATCTCAAAAAGGTCAAGTTGGTATCGCTTTGAGCGCGGGTTGGTACTTGCCCTATACAGAATCAGCCGCAGATAGGTTAGCTGCGGCACGAATCATGGCCTTCACATTTGACTACTTTCTGGAGCCACTTGTAACTGGTAAATACCCAGTCGACATGGTCAACAACGTTAAAGGCGGTCGTTTACCTACATTCACCGCTCAACAATCTAAGATGCTTAAGGGCTAATCTGATTTCATTGGCATCAATTATATACATGTAACAATGTGGCGCAACGTATAACATCACATTGCCTTTTCCCTTGTGTGTACTACGGTAACATAACATTTTCGTATACTTTTCTATCATTTCTATAAATAAATAATATCACAAAACAAAATAAGAAATGATAAAAGGCTAGAAATTTTTTAACGACATGATAGTGAAGAATTTAAGTGATATCTATTTTGTTATAGGTTTCTTTTGCTGCTGTAAATTCCTAAAACACTATTTTGTTTTTGTTTTTTACAACAAACACTATTTGTTTAGAAATAAAGTTTTTAGTAAAAAATAAAAATAAAATTTTCTACAGTAATATTTTATTTTAAGGCCGTAGAAAACTTTATTTTTATTTTTTACTAAAGAAAACTTTATTTCTAAACAAAATAGTGTTTTACGAATTTACAGCTGCAAAAAAACATACAACAAAATAGATATCACTTAAATTCTACAACAGAAAATATAAAGTTTTTTTTAATTTTATTTTTTTATTTTTTTCTGTTTTTTATATTTAGTATTTAATGAAAAACAATTATTAAGGGACTCAATTTTTATCAGGGATTCTCTTAAAAATAAATCCAAAATTTTTTTTAGTGTTCTAAAAATCCAATTTCTAAATGTATTTAACTAAATTGAGGAATATTGGTATGCAGTCTCTTTTCATGTTTTCATAAGGTGACGATGATTCACTCCACCGAAATGATTTTCTTGCATATGCTATAATTTGTCCAACTTTAAAATAAGATATTTAAAATTTAATCCAAAAAAACTTTGAAAAAGGATTTCGGAGAAAACAAAAATAATTATACGATTTCTTAGAAGAACAACAAGACAGGATGGAATAATTTTCAAAAGATTAAAGTCAACCCAAAACAAAATTGGCTTTCTTAAAAAAACTATTCCCTCCGTTTCTAAATGTAAGTAGTTTTAGCAAAAAGAGTTTGTTTCACAATATAAGTAGTTTACATATTTCAATGCATCTTTTTCATTTATTGGATATTGTGTGACCAATAAAATAATGTTAGGTTTTTAATAATTGGTTGAATTAATTAGTTAAATGATATATATTTTTAAATAACAATTTTCTAAATATTCGTGCTTTTAAGCAAAACCAGTTACAATTAGAAACGGAGGGAGTATTATTTATGCCATCATTATTATTCCACAAACATCGAATCCAGGTGATTTATGTTGCAGTCTATGGAGCTTATTCAGCGCAAAGACCGTGATCAAATGCAAATTAGAATGATATCCTGGCGATTCAGCAAGACTCTCCACCTTTCCATGCATGTTCCACTTTATCACATTGGAGTTTTAATAGAAATTTATTTTTGCTAGCGGTTATGGACCAATATCAAAACTTCATGGTTAACAAGAACATTAAAGCAGCTCCAGTGAGAAGCTTTCACAAAATATCTAAAGATTATAATTATAAATATTAAAAAATTAAATGAAGTAAGAAAAAGTAAAAAACCGTTCTTAATAGAAGTTTTTAAGAATAGATAAGTCAAATTCCAAATAGCTACTTTCTATTGTTTTAAGATTTTTTTGAAATGGCAATTTAATTACTTAAATTGAATTTATTACAATACTATTTTTTACCTTTTAAGATACCCAAGTGGGACTCAAACCGATGAGATTGCTCTTATAATAGAGCTACGATTATAATAAGTTTTGACGTAATTTTATTCAAAGAATTTTATTTCTATTTATGATGAATTTTTTGGGGATACCATATTACCAAGTAGGATACAAAAAAAAAAAATTCAACAATAGATAAAATATTTTTGTAGAAAACTTTATTTTTTATTTTTTACTAAAGAAAACTTTATTTCGAAACCAAATAATGTTTTACTAATTTACAGCAACAAAAGAAACCTACAACAAAATAAATATCACTTAATTTATACAACATAAAATATAAAGTTACAACTCATTACGATCAGATCCAAAAAATAATAATTTTTTTAAAAATTTCATTTTTTTTCTCTCTTTTTTGTTTTTAATATTTAGTATTTAATGATAAAAAATATTAAGAGACTCAATTTTTATCAGGGATTCTCTTAAAAATAAATCCAAAATTTTTTTTAGTGTTCTAAAAATTCAATTTCTAAATGTATTTAACTAAATTGAGGAATATTGGTATGTAGTCTCTTTTCATGTTTTCATAAGGTGACGATGATTCACTCCACTGAAATGATTTTTTTGCATATGCTATAATTTGCCAAACTTTAAAATAAGATATTTAACATTCCGGATATTATGTTCAAAAAA
>NC_027751.1:3245101-3254339 GCF_000695525.1 Brassica oleracea var. oleracea
ATATTCCGAGGAAACCAAATTTTGTGTTTCCTCGGAATTTCTTCGGATAATCCGAGAATTTCATTTTCCGTCGGAATGTTCGTCAGAATATCGCTGTTTTCTTGTAGTGATAGACCAATATCAAAACTTCATGGTTAACAAGAACATTAAAGCAGCTACAGTGGGAAGCTGTCACAAAATATCTAAAGATTATAATTGTAAATATTAAAAAAATTAAAAGAAGTAAGGAAAAGGAAAAGTAAAAAAAAAACAGGTTCTTAATAGATTTAAGAATCTTATCTAATAGTCAAATGCCAAATAGCTTCTTTCTATTTTTTCAGATTTTTTTAAAATGGCAATTTAATTATTTAAATAAAATTTATTACAATACTATTTTTACCTTTTAAGATATCCAAGTGGGGTTCAAACCGATGGAACTGTTCTTATAATAGAGTTACGATTATAATAAGTTTTGATGTAGTTTTATTCAAAGAATTTTATTGCTATTTATGATAAATTTCTTGGGGATACCATGTTACCAAGTAGGATACAAAAAGAAAAAAAAATAACAGCAGATAACGATTTTTCTGTAGTTATTACCGAAAATTTGATAGCAATATTTTTTAAAGTTTTGTCACATAACCGAAACGATAACTATATATGTGCTCATCGTAAAATGACTGGTTGCAGCAAACATTATCAAATTTGAGATGGATTGGTAATTTGGTAACCACGTTCTTTGTTTCATCCTGCAATTTGTAGATATTTGCGACAGCTTTTCTAATATAAATTCGTAACCACTAAATTTGAATTTGAATTTATTTTGTTCATATCCATCATCATTGGCGTCGCTGGAATCTGGGTCAAACGGAGGCGATGGGGCCTTAGGTCCAACGGCGAAAATGGTGGGCGAGTCCGCCGGTGGTGGTGGGGTCTCGGTCCTGGAGTGGCTAGCATGAGCTATATGAAGATACAATGAAAATTAAACTTTTTATAAATTCTGTTTAAATACATCTATCTATTGTTTGCCTCCTTCCTAAGGGGTCCACGTCAGATCTAGCCTGGAAACTCGCCTCATGTACGCGTGCCACGTGTCTACCTTCTCTCCGCGTCGTTTCATTAAACGAATTCGTCTTAGGCTTTTTTTTGTAATCGGGAAGAATTCGTGATGGGCTTCGACGATAGATGTGGGTTTCTTTGTGGGTTTAGGCTTTATATTGTTGTGAATATACGTAGCCTGTCTGTTAATACCCTTAAACAGTGTCATTTTGTAAATTAGGGTTCATCGCCTTCTTTCTTTTCCGCCGTTAGAGAAAATTGAGATGGGGTTTCGATTTTGACGTTTGATATTCGTCTTCTTCAACATAAATGCTCCCACTACAGATTCATCCCGTTAAGCCTCTTATGAAATCCATCAACCACGATCTAGCCTTTAATGCAAGTTTCTTTTGTGCAAAGCGGTGTATCTGCGAGTATATAAAGGTAGCCTTGCTCCTCTCAAATCCATATTCTCAATCTTTCTTAGTAGACTTATTCTCCTGAAATGGCTATCTCAGAGAGTTTTTGTTCTCTTATTTGAAGTCTGGCAGGTGCTCCGCCACTGTTGAGGTCAGAGCAGGTCGCCAGAGGCCAGTAATGTCATTTCACGGTGGAGATCGATGTAGGTTGATATTCCGGCAAGATTCTCTATGTTTCTTCTTTCTGATAACTTTCAACCTCTGTTTCAGGGAACATTATGAAGGCTGCTATTAATTCTAACCGGCGGCCTGCTCTCAGCCACTGTGTACAAGTATCTTATCAAGACAGGTTCAATTTATTCCATAAGCGGTTTTGATGTGACTCAGAGCAATCTGAACTTAATGCTGTCCGACTCTCCTCTATCGATTTGAC
The DNA here is from genome assembly GCF_000695525.1 of Brassica oleracea var. oleracea. Classification (NCBI taxonomy): domain Eukaryota; kingdom Viridiplantae; phylum Streptophyta; class Magnoliopsida; order Brassicales; family Brassicaceae; genus Brassica; species Brassica oleracea. Next base: position 3,246,971 of record NC_027751.1, read on the forward strand.
TCAATCGTCGAAGTGCGTCTCATCAGATTCTGGGAGGCTCTCCCTCGCTCTTTTATCATCTCTCTACCAGTTATATGATTGTCCATTGTAATCTATTTCTCTTTGAAGTTTGTCTTTGAACTTTGATTTTTCATTTTTATGAAGAGAAAATGGAGAGATGGCACCAAAGATACGTTTCTTCAAAGACCAAATCTCGAAAGTTGGAGTTTATCCCGAAGAGTTCATAGACAAAGAAGTTTATATGGATTTGGATGATGTTGAGGTGGACCCACATGCTTGCTTTTGTTTTAATTTCTTGGACAGCCATTGCTTCCCATCATCCCTAGACTTGATTTCCTTCTTTCCCCTTTACAGGAGAAGCAGGAGAAGCGTAGAGAACCAGAAGCTGAACTTTCCATAATTAGGGCTATTAATAAAAAGCTTCAACGCTCTTACAATTAACTTGTGGAGTTTAGGTCTCCTAGCAACTGTTCTATACAAGTGAATCTGCATCTTGGTTTAGGTCTCAAGTCTTTATTTAAGCTCTCACAATGAGTGTAGATGGAGAGAGAGTGAGTACTAATCATATTGTTACGTTACGTTCAAGACCTATGTTAACGCTGGGAGAGCAGAGACTTTGCTCTATTGTTATTGTCTCAAACATTGTTAGATATATGCAAGATTCTGTAAATAAGGTAAACAAACTGAAGAAAGCAAAGTATTTAAGTTTGATGGTAATAAGTACTAAACACTAACCAGAATAATATTATTGATGTTGTGTTTGCAGGATGTTATAAAAGCTATGTTGGAGAGCTGTTTAAGAGTACTTCAAGGTTTAGCTTTCAACACTGTTGCGTGATGATTCTGTTATCTTTGTAGACAAAAGTATGAGATGTAGTGAATGATTTCTTATAGGTTTTACAGTTTACTTCTATGTTTGTTCTTTTTCCTTCTGTTCTCTTATATCTCATGTAAATTTAAGTCAGATAAAAATCAACGTAAAATCTAGAAATAATGTATTTACTTTTTTTTTTTGCTCAAGTTCTGTAAATAGTAAGCAAAAAGGAAAGAATGTTCATCAAGAAAAAAAACAACATTCTAAAATTCAAGTGGTTGAGAATATTAGTAATCTAATTTCTAATTCTAATATTATATAAAACAAGTTCCATCAGGGTAGTGTGACCAAACTACACCAAACTACGAAATCTGAAAATGCCACACTGACTCATGAAACTCTTTGTAAACTGAAAGTTCTGTTTTCTTCTTCAACAAAGACAACGCAAGCGTTGCTTAAATAACAAAGCGTACAACTACTTCCTACAAACTCGTTAACAACTAAACCACTTCCTATAACAGAGGAAGACTTATTCAAATAACTTAAACAACAAGAAATACTTGAAACAAACAGCGAAAGACTCGGTCTTCTTTATTCAGCAATCCCTCCCTTAAACTTGAACTTCTTCCTCAAGTTTAACCTTCTTTCAATGTTACTCCAATGTCTGCCCTCAACTTCTCGAACACTTCAAGCTTTACCGGTTTTGTCATGATATCCGCTAATTGCTCATGAGTTGAACAATACTCCGTTGAAATGATACCTTCATTCACGAGCTCTCTTAAGAAATGGAACCTCACATGTATATGCTTGCTTCTTCCATGTAGCACAAGATTCTTTGATAACTTGATAGCTGAACTGTTATCGCAGAAAAGAACCGTACCATCACCTTGACCAAACCCGATTTCAGTTAACATATTCCTCATCCATACAGCTTGACAAGCTCCATTTGCTGCAGCAACATACTCTGCCTCCGTGGTAGAAAGAGTAACGATGGGCTGTTTCTTTGAGCTCCAAGACACAGCTCCTCCTCCAAACATAAATGTAAAACCTGATGTGCTCTTTCTATCGTCTTCATCGCCTGCATAATCACTATCCACATACCCCACAAGTTTTTCTTCTCCACCACACAAGTACTGAATTCCGAAACCTGCAGTCCCTTTCACATACCTCATGATATGCTTGACAGCCATCATGTGTTCCTCTCTTGGATTCTCCATGTATCTACTGACCACATTCACAGAATATATCAAATCAGGTCGAGTAGCTGTTAAGTACCTCAAGCTTCCCACAAGTTGCTTGTAAGCCGTTGGATCTACTTCTTCTCCAGCTCCTCTCTTTGTCAGTTTGTTGCCTGGAACCATCGGATTTCTCACAGCATTGCAGTCCTGCATCCCATACTTCTTCAGAGTCTCCAGAGCATACTTTCTCTGACTTATAAAGATCCCAGCCTCATCTTGTATAACCTCCACACCTAGACAGTACTTCATCTTCCCTAAATCCGTCATAGAGAACTCTTCTTGCATCGATTTTTTGAAGCTATCAAGCATGCTTTCCGAGTTGCTGGTGTAGATGAGATCATCGACGTACAAACTGATGATCAACGAGTTCCCTCCTTCTGTCTTTACGAACAATGTGTGTTCGCAGTAACACTTCACAAAGCCTTCCCTCATAAAGTAACTCTCGATCCTGCTGTACCAGGCCCTAGGAGCTTGTCTCAGGCCATATAAAGCCTTCTTTTACTTGTAAACCTTCTCACCATCTTCCTGAGACTCAAACCCCTTGGGTTGTTCCACGTAAACATCCTCCTTCAGCTCACCGTGCAGGAACGCGCTCTTCACATCTAATTGGTAAACGCTCCATCCCCTTTGAGCCGAAAGACCAAGTATCAACCTGATTGTGTCCCATCTGGCCACTGGTGCAAAGACTTCATGGAAGTCTACTCCATAGGTTTGGTGAAATCCCTTAGCCACAAGCCTTGCTTTATACTTATCCACCTCTCCTCTTTCATTCAGCTTGGTCTTGAAAACCCATTTTACGCCTATCACCTTTGCGTTCTCAGGTAGACTGACTAACTCCCATGTCTCATTCTCTTCTATCGATTCAATCTCGGCTTCCATAGCTCTCCTCCATATATCATATCTGACCGCTTCTTCAAACTTCTCTGGATCATCACCTGAGACAAACATGGCAATCAATTCTTCACCATCTTCTTCCATAATCAGACCCCTTCCATCAACTACGTAATCTTTCATCCAGACTGGTTTGAGTTTGCTCCTTCCTGCTCTGCCTGTGTTTGATCCCTCTCTTGTTGCAGGAACATTTTCTTCTACCGCTTCTGGTGCAGGAACATGTTCTTCTTCTACCATTTCTTCATTTGCTACCGGTTTTGCCTCCAGATTCTCACCCTGATTCTTCTCTTCTTCAGCTTCATCATCTAAACATTCGACAAACTTCTCTTCATTGTTATTACCTTCCCAACTCCACTGCATCTCCTCGTCAAACCTCACGTCTTTGCTTATTATAATCCTCTTCCCGATGGGATCATAAAGTCTATAAGCTTTTGACTCCTTACTCACACCAAACATGACGCATCTCACGCTCTTCTCATCTAGCTTCACACGCTTCTCATAAGGTACAAGCGCATAAGCTACACAGCCAAACACACGAAGATGTACTACAGTCGGCTTGTGATTGCTCCACTTTTCACTTGGTGTTACTTCTCCTAGTCTCTTTGTTGGGCTTCTGTTGAGGATGTGAACAGCATATTGCGTTGCCTCTGTCCAATACCTGAGCGGTACCTTCATACCAAACAGCATGCACCTCACCATATTCATGATGCTTCTGTTCTTTCTTTCCGCTACGCCGTTCTGCTGGGGCGTGTATGCAGCTGTCAGTTGCCGTTTGATACCGTGTTCAACGCAGAAGTCCTGAAACTCCTTGGAGTTGTATTCCCCACCTCTGTCTGTTCTGAGACAGACAAGCAGCTCCCCACTTTCCCTCTCTGCAGCATTCTTGAACTCCTTGAAGGTTCTCAGCGCCTCTGATTTCTTAGCAAGAAAGAAGGTCCAGCATTTTCGGCTATACTCATCAATGAAATTGATTATGTACCTCTTGCCGCTTTCAGATGTGGGTGAGATAGGCCCGCATATGTCGCTGTGAATCAGCTCCAGTCGTCGTGTTGCTCTCCATAGACTCTTCTTTGGTATCTTCTCTCTAATCTGCTTCCCCTTCATACATACTTAACACACTGTCCCATTGATGTTGATCTTTGGTAGACCTTCCACCATTGCCTTATCTGCTAACGTTAGCAAACTGTTGTGATTCAGATGTCCGAAGCGTTTGTGCCAAGTTTCCTCCAACGTTTTCACCACACTCTGAACTCTATTTGCTTCTAGTGCTTCCTTAGGCTCCTTGACGATAGCAGTTACTACAAACATCCTGTTTGTGGTCATTACAGAGTGCATGATCAGCCTGCGCTGTTGCTTGTGCCAAATCTCACACGTATCTTCCTCGATTATGATCCTCAACCCTTTCTGCTGCAACTGACCCACAGATAACAGATTATTCTTCAACCCCGTCACGAAGTAGACTGCAGTGATCACTTGAATGACACCATTAATCTCCAACCTTAAGTTGCCTTTCCCTTCCACTTGCATCCGCCTATTATCTCCAAGCTTCACTTGTTGTCTGAACTTGTTGTCAAACTCTAAGAAGTAAAATCTAGAAATAATGTATTTACTTTTTTTTTTTTTTGCTCAAGTTCTGTATATAGTAAGCAAAAAGGAAAGAATGTTCATCAAGAAAAAATACTACATTCTAAAATTCAAGTGGATGAGAATATTAGAAATCTAATTTCTAATTCTAATATTATATAAAACAAGTTCCATCAGGGTAGTGTGACCAAACTACACCAAACTACGAAATCTGAAAATGCCACACAGACTCATAGACTTCCTGTTTCAGTCGTCTTATGAGCCCTCAATAATTAAAACAGTCTTTAGGACACCAGATCGAAGCTTTTACGTGATGTTCTCCTGAGTTATAGATTGTTTATAAATACTTCTCTTACTCTCTTTCTTAAGTTAATCAGAAACAGAGTTCCAGAAGCAGAAAGCACAGTTTGAGCCGCAACTAAAACAAAGAAATGCTAGACTCAGGTTTTAGGGAAAAGACACAAAGTAAAATATGAAATTGGAAAAATATGAAGCTGGTGGTTGAGCTGCAGAGACAAGACGTACAACTTGAGGAGAAGACGCATAATTTAATAGGTGTATCAACAAAAGATGTGACTGAGTTGTAGGAACATAAATCACAGCTTGGGTTGCAACTCGAACAATCATAATCTAAGATTAAATATTTGGAGGAGAGGCAAATGATCAAAGATCATGATGAAGAAAAAAAGAGGTGTTGAGCTCGAGTAAATAAAGCCTAACTTGAGTTCGAATCAGGCGATCAAAATCTATGATCTAAGAATCAGAAGATTCAAACAAGGTAATAGATATTGGATAAGAAAAATATGTGGATGAGTGATATGGACAGACGCATTGCTTATGTAGAAATTCGAGAATTCAAAAACTATGATTGAAGCTCTGGAAAAATTCGAAAAATATAGTAGATGAATACAAAGAATTGGTTGTAGAGATGCAAAGGCAAATAATTACTTATGTCGCAAGACTCGCAACTATAAACATTCCATTAAAAATCATTGAATATACAAAGTTAAACAATGAAAAATGTTTGCACATGAAATTCTACAAATAAATAGAAAATACTATAGTATTAGCTTATTTAAATTATGTCAAAGTGAACCTACATCTAATTTATTGAAAATGTAATTTATACGGCAGAGGCATATGAAATTCAGATATTTCGTATGTTTAGATAAAATATACATTACACTCCGATTTATCCGATAAAATTTTACTCATTAAATTCCAAAAAATAAATAGAAAATAATTATCGGTATTTAGTAATTGTTTATTTTAATTATGTCAAAACTGAGTTGATGTTCATAAATAACCAGACAGTCTATATATCTCTGAAAACAAGAAAAAAAACAAACTAAACTGGAATCAAACAGATAAAATCCTCAAATAATTTTAGTATTAGAATTACCAAATATATTTAAAACACTACCTATAAACTGAACTACCTAAAAACAGAATTACCAGAATATTGCTTTCCCTAAAATGTTTAAAAATTACCCGAAAGAACCGAATTGTCTGAATAATTTTAATCCGAAGTATTTAATTTACCCGAATTACCTGATATTTCATTTAAAATAAATAAAACTGATTTAATATACGAAAGATCTGAAATTATCCAAAACCTCGGAACCGAATTGGAACCAATATTTCAGTGGATATTAGTCCAATCCTGAAATTGTTTCGCCAACCGAATTAAACAGAAACTTATTTTAAAAATAACCAAACTGTTCATATCTCTCTAGAACAAAAAAAAATGAAAAAAAAAAAAAACAAACTAGACTGAACCGAAAACCAAATATGTATCCAAATATTCAAAGTATTATTTATATACTAAAAACTATTAATTATAATTATTTTTAAAATTACCAAATAATTTTTAAAACATTACTTATAAACTGAATTACCTGGAAAACGAATTACTGAATACTTTTTATCCAACTTTTAATAAAATTATCTGAATTACCCCAAAATTCCGAATTATCCAAATAATTTATATCCAAAATAATTAAATTTACCTGAATTACCTGTTATTTAATCCCAAATAACTAAAAACTTATTTTATCCGATTTTCCCTAATTATCCAAGACAGAACGAACCAGAACTGAATTGAAACCAAAATTTTATCGGATATCATTTGGTATCTAACAGTTTTACACAAATTTAACTGAAACAAACAAAATTTTGATAAATAATCGAACCGTTTATAGATTTCTAGATTAAAAAAACTGAAAAGATCTCGGACCGAATCGAAAGCCGACAATCAATGCCTAAGCAAAACCGTTAATTATAATGTTAATAATGACTAAATGCAAAGATCTCAAAATTCAATTTTACATAATGACTGCAGTGAAGGTCCGCTTCATCACTAACAAATACTAAATACACGCAACAACACATTGATAAAAGATTCACAAAATATATAAACTCACCTACTCTTATATACTATATTGACAACACCAACAATATTCATTTAAAAATATTATCACAAAACAACATCACTTTAACAAAATCACACACAACAACAAATACAAATATCCCGCATGAATTTGTCCGTGACAGATATTTTCAAACCCACTTCCTTTCAATATATTTCTCTAGCAAATCGTAATATAAATTTTACGCAATAACAGTAGACAATTATATAGGTATATACATTGCAGCGTAAATCATATTCCGCGCGTAGCACAGAGTAAAGTCATAAAGATATGTAAAGACTGAAATTCTAACTAAATATTCAGAGTAGACTAAGTCAAACAACCAACGCAAAACATGCAAGATGTTATGAATCATGAAGTGGATGATCCATAACATAGACCATACAAGTTCAAGACTAGAGTCCATTGGGGGT
>NC_027751.1:3254439-3256121 GCF_000695525.1 Brassica oleracea var. oleracea
CAAATAGTGCAGCGGACCCCACATCTTTTTATATTTTCAACGAAAACAGTGGCTGCTGCTTTCTTTGACTTTCGTAACAAGTTACTAAGTTTTAGCCCTTTTTACCTATTAATCTTTCGTTGCTGTAGTTTTTTCCTTAGCAAAACAGTAAGTTGTATGTGATAATGTGAATAGAGAGATCTTTAGTCTAACAAAAGGGCTAAAATTAAACATTTCTAACGAAAGATTATTGATCTAATGATATAGAATTTCATGTTGGTTTAGGTTAGGTTTCGAATCCCATCAATGACATATTATCCAACTAAATGTAGGTGTTGGGTAACGGCTAAAATCTACTTTTGTTAAGAATGTATTTTCTATATATTTCTCGTAATACAAGAGGGGTTATATATACAAAAAAACGTAGGTTAGACATTAACTATACATTCCTAAAACAGATGAATTGATATCATCGGAGATCCTCAAGGGAGATAGGTGATATGATAAGATACAACTTGGAGAAGAATATGACGTGGCCATCTTCAGCATGATCAAATAGTTTCAATAGTTTATCTTTATTTATTTTATGTTTAGTGGATTTTGCTTCCTTAGTTAGTGGATGTGTTAGTTGCCCACGTTGAAGTGTTGGTTAGTTAATCTATTTTGTATTTAAGATCAGTTCACGTTAAATGAAAGAAAGAAGAGAAAATTTGCAGTAAACTGTCCTTCAAAACCTAAGTGTTGATCTTGTTCTTGTTTTGATCAACATTGATTGCCCTTGGCAAGGGACCTATCCGTGGTATCAGAGCAGTTCTGTTCTTGTTGACGGCATTCCTACGAATCAATGTTCAGCAGGAACCAAACTATCTTTGGAGGCATAATCTATGGACCTCTACAAACGAGATCTATGGAGCACCTATCCTTGATGTCTATGACGATGAAGAGCCAAGCTATGATGTCTACGATGATGCGGTTCCGATCAATGGTGATGAAGATGTAAAAGCCGGAAAACCGGACCGATGTAAACGATATAATAAAAGCGAAGTTAAAGAAATAGACGAATATAGAAAAACGAATACGAGGACGATAAGAAACCGTATTCGCAAATAGACATGGAGGCGAGATATGATCTCTTTCCTTAACTCAAAATATTCGCTCCGTTAGTGAGACGAGACTGTACGAATATAGAGTCCCAAGATACAACCATGGCAGACAAATCACGCCTCACTCGTGATCGCCCTAACGAACTATAAACTCTACGAAACACTCTCGCAATATAGACTTACGCAGAGGGATTTTTTGCTGTTGGATTTCGATCAGAAAAAAAAATTAAGAAATGAAGGAAGAGGAGAGACGATATTTAAAGAGCCGGAGAAGACCCACTTCCCGCAACAGCTGCTGCACGTGGGCGAGAATCTCGCGGAGATCGAGGGAAGTTGAGTTCCGAAACTTCTTCCTCAAGACTCTCTCTTATCTCGTTTTAAATTTTCGAGAGGATAACATGCATGACGTTTTTTTAATTTTTAGACAAACTACTTGTCGTTTTAAATAAAATTGTATGCTGTTTTTTTCCGAAATAACTGGCAAAACGTTGAGCTTAACTTGGTCCAAAAAGAATAGTTCTTATCGGGCCAAAGGCCCTCCACCCAAGCCCAAGCCCATGCCCAAGCCCAAGCCCAAGCCCAAGCCCAACCCCAAGCCCA
>NC_027751.1:3261392-3261918 GCF_000695525.1 Brassica oleracea var. oleracea
ATTTGAACCAAATCATATCGATATAAGTCTTGAGAAAAAACGTTTTGCAGACTCGCTTAAAAGCGTTCGCAGAAATCGTTTTGTATAGACTTAGAATGTTTCACAAACTCGCTTAAGAAAGCGGTTATTGAAACGATTCATGTAAATAACATTTTGATAATGTATCAAAAACGTTTCGCGATAATGCTAGAAAGCAATCCGCAAAGCGTTATGAAACAAAATAAGAAACGTTTCGCGGAAGGGCTATAAAGCAAATCACAAACTCGTTTTCAAAAAGAACATAGAAACGTTTCGCGGATAAGCATATAGCAAATCGCAAACATCGTTAATGAAAAAAGTAAGAAACGTTTCGCGGAAATGGTGCAGAGCAAATCGCGAACAGCGTTCTAAAAACTGTTAACAAATCATTGTTGAACCGTTTTTCAATCCGATTAAACGCTTTAAATAGAAAGCGAAATTAGAGTTAAGATTCTTTACACTAGACTCTAAAAACTATACTTATTCTAATCTTTACTAGACTAGACAA
>NC_027751.1:3262018-3266734 GCF_000695525.1 Brassica oleracea var. oleracea
TACAAAAAAACGTAGGTTAGACATTAACTATACATTCCTAAAACAGAGGAATCGATATCATTGGAGATCCTCAAGGGAGATAATGATATGATAAGATACAACTTGGAGAAGAATATGACGTGGCCATCTTCACCATGATCAAATAGTTTCAATAGTTTATCTTTATTTATTTTATGTTTAGTGGATTTGGTTTCCTTAGTTAGTGGATGTGTTAGTTGCCCACGTTGAAGTGTTGGTTAGTTAATCTATTTTGTATTTAAGATCAGTTCACCTTAAATGAAAGAAAGAAGAGAAAATTTGCAGTAAACTGTCATTCAAAACCTAAGTATTGATCTTGTTCTTGTGTTCTTATTTTGATCAACATTGATTGCCTTTGACAAGGGACCTATCTGTGGTATCAGAGCAGTTCTGTTCTTGTTGACGGCATTCCTACGAATCAATGTTCAGCAGGAACCAAACTATCCTTGGAGGCATAATCTATGGACCTCTACAAACGAGATCTACGGAGCTGATCCTATCTTTGATGTCTATGATGATGAAGAGCCAAGCTATGATGTCTACGATGATGCGGTTCCGATCAATGGTGATGAAGACCCGCTGTTTCTAGGCTTTGAGTATTTTGAAAAAAATATTCAAGCCATGGATTCAAAGATTGTTGAAGACTCATGGAGACAGCTTGGTCTTGGAAGTTGTAGTGCGTTGAAAAACATCACAACAATTGGGAAGGAAGAGAATCAATTCAAGTGAAGTTTTCCTCAGTTCACACGAACCTTGAGGACAAGGTTCTTTTAGACCGCCGGGGTATTTATAGGATACTAGAAGTCAAGCATGTGCTGAGGTGGCAAGAAGGAGATTAGCTAGATGATGTCAACTAAACGGCAAGTATCTCGCATGAAGGAGTCTCACGACTCATTTATTTTCTAGTTTTATTAATAAGAGAAGTGGTCTTCCTTAACTATATGAACCAATCCTCATGTCACGTTTCCCATTTCATGTTTGTTAGGAGTTGATGCTCCACTTTCGATTTCTTTGCTTCATGTACGCTTTGCTATTTATATGAATGAAAAACCTAAAAAGAGAGGTAGTCTAAATTACCCAAAAGAAAACTTGTGTTGTTGTGTTCTCTTGTGTGGTTCATGTAGATCAACATTGATATCTCTTGGCAAGGGACCTATCATGATATCTCTTACACAAAAATCTCATAGGATTCACTTCCAGTTACAAACACAAACAAAAGAACATATATGCACTTAAATGTGATTACAGTCTACAATCACGAATACATGCATGTCGGCTGGATATTCCGCTTATTTGTAACATACATAGAGTAGCCAAAACATCACACGTTCAAAGTCTAAGAGTCTCGTTCACAAAAGGTTCTCTAGAGTTCCAAATAACTTTTGCGGCCCCAACAAGAGACCGAGCTGATCATTAGGATTCTCAAAAGCGCAAATATCATTTCCCTCTTCTTCTATTCTCGATGTGTTTGTCATGAGATTTATAATAGAATCAATCGATGTCTCAAAACCTTCTGAATCATCCAAAGTGTTGTTATTATTTTCTTCCTTCCAACCTTCTTCATTCTCTGTTTGTTCACTTTTTAGCACCGGTCTATTGAGAAACTGTTTGAACCAGTGGACGGAATCTTTAGGATACCGTTTAAGATCGTTTTCGCGGTCAATGTAGTAAAGACCGAATCTAGTAGAGTATCCATGCTCCCACTCAAAGTTGTCTAGTAACGACCACGTGTAATATCCTCTGACGTCACATCCATCATCTCTGTTATAACAGTTAAAATAATTCAAATCACAAGAACAATGTTTGATCGATTGATAAATGAATGGTAATTCATAGCAGAATTTGTATCATCATCTTTTTCATAAATAGCGGGTTTAGTTTGTTTATGCCCTAAATTATTGTGATTACTCTTGATTTCTGAAGATCACACAACATTTTTATCAAATATCATTTGGAAAATGCAAAACGTAAACAAAACAGTAATTCCATTTGCGTTTACAGTTTCACAATGATATTTAACAAATTTATATATATACACAATAACTAGCAAACGCAAACATACGTAGTAGTTCCGTCTAATACAATACGATTTTTAATATATAAAACCTGTGGTTACATTATAGCTTTATGGAGTTGTTGAAGGTGGTCCGTATGATAGCTTATCCTAAATGTATCGTTGAGAATCTCATCTCGTGATTTTGTACCGTCATCGTAGTCATTGATTCCTACAAAAATAATTTACGTTAATAGAAAACAAACCAATTTTTTTTCTTACAAAAACAGAAAATAATTATTCAATTTTATGATTAATAGCTAAAACTGTATTTACGATGCTAATAGAAAACGATTTTTTTCTCACCGTTTTCTTTTATATAGACTATAGGATTATTGTATGGGCAAATCTTCAAAATAGCACTCAAAAACTAAAATGACCAAAATAGCACCGTTCTAAGTTTATCCTTTGAAAATTTTAATTTTTTTATTTTTCAAAATTTGAAATCTTATCCCAAAAACTCATTTCTCAACTCTAAACCCTAAACCCTAAACTCTAAACCCTAAACCCTAAACCCTAAACCCTAAACTGTAAACCCTAAACCCTAAAATTTAAACCCTAAACCCTAAACTCTAAACCCTAAACCCTAAACCCTAAATCCTAAATCGCACCCTTTAACTTTAAACCCTAAGTTTGTGACTTTTGATAAAACATTAAGTGCTATTTTGTGACTTTTGACCTTGAATGTTAGTTTAAGAACAAAAACTTGATTTAGTGTTATTTTTGTCTTTTTCTCTTATTGTATTTATCTTTAATGTAGTTTAGAAGTCTTCGAAAACCTTCTGGGTACGAGTAGTAGAGTACGATAGGATTATTGTATTTATCTTTAACGTAGTTTAGAAGTCTTCGAAAACCTTCTGGGTACGAGTAGTAGAGTACGCCTCGATTTTCCTGTGTGGAAAAAGAACATTAATGAATATAGAATTTGTGAACTATTATGTTTATCTATAAAAAGGAATATTCAACTAAAACGTTACATACCCCTGGTCCAATTAGGTGGTTACTATGATTTTTTTCTGATCACACGTAAAGTATAAAAAATTAAGATTAGGTTACGAGTTTCACTTGAATTTACTCAAATACAAGAAAAGTTTTGTTTTATTTTATTTTATTTCAATTAGCATTCTTACCTTTCCTCTCAAATTGATGATCAGTCCTGAATCGACGCAGTGCAGGGTCAATGTGAGGACGATGAGCGACGAAGCGTGCAGTGTAATAGTTTATTCCAATGAAGTCATATGAATTTCTTAACATCTTTGACTGTTCTGCTGTGAAAGAAGGTAATCTGCTACCGGCGTGTTTTTTCATGATTTTTGGATAATCGCCGTAAACTACCGGATCTAGATGCCTAATGCATATACATTGTAAAGATAAAATTAGTTTTATGATTACAAAATATATATAAAAAAGATTCATGTGTTTGTAAAGTATATATTACCAATCTATTTCTACGGTAAGGCCTCGTTCAACAGCATGTTTGTCGGCAGATGAAGTGAAGTCGTAAGGTTCAAGCCACGGAGGCGATATCACAATCCCAATCTTACCATCTTTTGAAGTCTGTCACACGAATATTGTTTATTAAATACAAATAATCAAAATATAAAAGATTTGCATGTTTTAATGAACTTGTATGTATACAGACCTTGTTACATTTTCGGAACTCTTGTACTGCCGCTGCATGAGAAAGAAGAAGATGATGTGATACAATGTAAGGCTCGGTTGCCGAGTCACCGGCTTGACACTTACTATTCACCCATTTCGAGCACCTTCCAACTGCTTTGTTGCCCGTGTCATACCCCGCAATACTTATAACGGATGGTTCATTTATAGTTGTCCACATCTTAACTTTATCGCCGAAGTTTTCAAAACAAACTCTTGCAAAATTTCGAAAATTTTCTCTGATTTGCCGAATTTTTAAAACGTATTAGTTATAGTTTCTTCTATATATGTTCATGTAAATGACATAATACTCAATTAAATTAGTTGATTTTGTATGTTTTGCAATATTTGGTTTAGCTTGCTTACATTATTTGAGGGCTTAAGAAATCACCATACTCGTCCTCAAGAGCTTGAGGATGGTCCCAGTGATAGAGAGTCACCGAAGGTTGAATGCCTGTACATATTATGCCCACCAAATCATATGATATGAGATAACCTATAATTTATTGATTGATTAGTATATACCATGAGCAAGAAGTTCGTCGATGAGAGCGTTATAGAACTGTCAGCCATATTCTGACGGACATTCCGACGGAAAAAGAAATCCTCAGAATATCCCGAGGAATTTCCGAGGAAATTCCGAGGAAACCAAATTTTGTGTTTCCTCGGAATATACCGACGGAATTCCGAGGAAATATCAATCCGTCGGAATATTCTTATGGAATACCGAGGAAAAACGTATTCCTCGGAAAAAACCGATGAATTCTGAGGAAATATTATAGCCGTTGGAGAGCCGTTGGGGGATTTTACAAAATTCCGAAGAAATTCCGACGAACTAGCCTTTTCCGTCGGAATTCCGTCGGAATTTTCTCGGTCTGTCGGCAAGATTTAAACTATAAATACAAGCACTCCTCTTCCTCTTCATTCACTCCATATCTTCATCCTCCCTCTTACTCTATTTACACACGAATTTGATTCATAAAAAA
>NC_027751.1:3266813-3276473 GCF_000695525.1 Brassica oleracea var. oleracea
GTGTTGTTGTGTTCTCTTGTGTGGTTCATGTATCTAGATCAACATTGATATCTCTTGGCAAGGGACCTATCATGATATCTCTTACACAAAAATCTCATAGGATTCACTTCCAGTTACAAACACAAACAAAAGAACATATATGCACTTAAATGTGATTACAGTCTACAATCACGAATACATGCATGTCGGCTGGATATTCCGCTTATTTGTAACATACATAGAGTAGCCAAAACATCACACGTTCAAAGTCTAAGAGTCTCGTTCACAAAAGGTTCTCTAGAGTTCCAAATAACTTTTGCGGCCCCAACAAGAAACCGAGCTGATCATTAGGATTCTCAAAAGCGCAAATATCATTTCCCTCTTCTTCTATTCTCGATGTGTTTGTCATGAGATTTATAATAGAATCAATCGATGTCTCAAAACCTTCTGAATCATCCAAAGTGTTGTTATTATTTTCTTCCTTCCAACCTTCTTCATTCTCTGTTTGTTCACTTTTTAGCACCGGTCTATTGAGAAACTGTTTGAACCAGTGGACGGAATCTTTAGGATACCGTTTAAGATCGTTTTCGCGGTCAATGTAGTAAAGACCGAATCTAGTAGAGTATCCATGCTCCCACTCAAAGTTGTCTAGTAACGACCACGTGTAATATCCTCTGACGTCACATCCATCATCTCTGTTATAACAGTTAAAATAATTCAAATCACAAGAACAATGTTTGATCGATTGATAAATGAATGGTAATTCATAGCAGAATTTGTATCATCATCTTTTTCATAAATAGCGGGTTTAGTTTGTTTATGCCCTAAATTATTGTGATTACTCTTGATTTCTGAAGATCACACAACATTTTTATCAAATATCATTTGGAAAATGCAAAACGTAAACAAAACAGTAATTCCATTTGCGTTTACAGTTTCACAATGATATTTAACAAATTTATATATATACACAATAACTAGCAAACGCAAACATACGTAGTAGTTCCGTCTAATACAATACGATTTTTAATATATAAAACCTGTGGTTACATTATAGCTTTATGGAGTTGTTGAAGGTGGTCCGTATGATAGCTTATCCTAAATGTATCGTTGAGAATCTCATCTCGTGATTTTGTACCGTCATCGTAGTCATTGATTCCTACAAAAATAATTTACGTTAATAGAAAACAAACCAATTTTTTTTCTTACAAAAACAGAAAATAATTATTCAATTTTATGATTAATAGCTAAAACTGTATTTACGATGCTAATAGAAAACGATTTTTTTCTCACCGTTTTCTTTTATATAGACGATAGGATTATTGTATTTATCTTTAACGTAGTTTAGAAGTCTTCGAAAACCTTCTGGGTACGAGTAGTAGAGTACGCCTCGATTTTCCTGTGTGGAAAAAGAACATTAATGAATATAGAATTTGTGAACTATTATGTTTATCTATAAAAAGGAATATTCAACTAAAACGTTACATACCCCTGGTCCAATTAGGTGGTTACTATGATTTTTTTCTGATCACACGTAAAGTATAAAAAATTAAGATTAGGTTACGAGTTTCACTTGAATTTACTCAAATACAAGAAAAGTTTTGTTTTATTTTATTTTATTTCAATTAGCATTCTTACCTTTCCTCTCAAATTGATGATCAGTCCTGAATCGACGCAGTGCAGGGTCAATGTGAGGACGATGAGCGACGAAGCGTGCAGTGTAATAGTTTATTCCAATGAAGTCATATGAATTTCTTAACATCTTTGACTGTTCTGCTGTGAAAGAAGGTAATCTGCTACCGGCGTGTTTTTTCATGATTTTTGGATAATCGCCGTAAACTACCGGATCTAGATGCCTAATGCATATACATTGTAAAGATAAAATTAGTTTTATGATTACAAAATATATATAAAAAAGATTCATGTGTTTGTAAAGTATATATTACCAATCTATTTCTACGGTAAGGCCTCGTTCAACAGCATGTTTGTCGGCAGATGAAGTGAAGTCGTAAGGTTCAAGCCACGGAGGCGATATCACAATCCCAATCTTACCATCTTTTGAAGTCTGTCACACGAATATTGTTTATTAAATACAAATAATCAAAATATAAAAGATTTGCATGTTTTAATGAACTTGTATGTATACAGACCTTGTTACATTTTCGGAACTCTTGTACTGCCGCTGCATGAGAAAGAAGAAGATGATGTGATACAATGTAAGGCTCGGTTGCCGAGTCACCGGCTTGACACTTACTATTCACCCATTTCGAGCACCTTCCAACTGCTTTGTTGCCCGTGTCATACCCCGCAATACTTATAACGGATGGTTCATTTATAGTTGTCCACATCTTAACTTTATCGCCGAAGTTTTCAAAACAAACTCTTGCAAAATTTCGAAAATTTTCTCTGATTTGCCGAATTTTTAAAACGTATTAGTTATAGTTTCTTCTATATATGTTCATGTAAATGACATAATACTCAATTAAATTAGTTGATTTTGTATGTTTTGCAATATTTGGTTTAGCTTGCTTACATTATTTGAGGGCTTAAGAAACCACCATACTCGTCCTCAAGAGCTTGAGGATGGTCCCAGTGATAGAGAGTCACCGAAGGTTGAATGCCTGTACATATTATGCCCACCAAATCATATGATATGAGATAACCTATAATTTATTGATTGATTAGTATATACCATGAGCAAGAAGTTCGTCGATGAGAGCGTTATAGAACTGTAACCCTTCTTTATTTACTCCATCCTCTACCTTTCCACCTTTAAATTAAAGATACCGTCTGAGCAAATATTCATTAAGAAATTCTGAGGAAAAAATAACGTCAATTACTTACTGGGTATTAACCTAGCCCACGAAATTGAAAATCTGAAAGAGTCCATATTTAGCTCTTTCAGCAATTTGATGTCATCCTGGTTTCAGAATTTATTAGCACTGAGTAATTAGGAATATAAATTAAAAGGATCCACAATATTAAATATAATTCTTTATCGAGCTTTAAAAAAGTAGTTCCTTTCCGCATCCGAGGACCAAGAATACCTTATAACGATGATAAAAATCGACTGCCACATCTGCATTCTGCATATTGGTTCTTTCTAGAATTGAAAACATTACAAATCATTATAAAACTATATATAGTCATCAATATATATATATATATGAAATTAAAGTAACCATTTGAAAAACATTATAGGAAATATTACTTCCTCTCCTCTGTATCATTTCTGTTGATGTTTAAGGTTTTTCCACAAAAATTAAAAAAGTACACAATTTTATGTAATTTATCTTAGTTACATAAAAGAAACATTAAATAAAATTAGTTTAACCAATAAAAAAAATACAATATTTTATAATTGATCATAACTTTTTAATGACATTAAATTTTATCTAGAATAATGAGAACATTACGTAATATGAAACAAAATTAAAATCTCTAAACACCACTTAAAATTATACGGAGAATTATACGGAGGGAGTAATAAATAATAAACACCTAGAAAAGTGTGGGTGAAGTAATCCCAAATAGTTGGGGATTTTCCACCTACACTAGTTGCACCTTCGGTCTGCACAATAATGGATAAAAATTACCGAGCTTAATTTGAAGACACAGGAAAAACATTTAATATAGACCCTAAAACGTATATATGTAAAGTTTGTATTTTAATTATTTAACTTTGGTCCTTTTTGTATAATTGTCGAAACTTATATTTTGTTATTGACTGTGTGTAATTTTTGTTTTAAATATTTGAAAAATTTATGATATATAATATAGTAAGAGTGTCATTTTAATTTTATTATATTTTTACTTTTAGATTTTTATTTTATATTTCTGAAACTAAGCTGAAAAATATTTTAGAATGTTAAACATATTAAGTTTTGAACCTATGAAGAGTAAATTAGTACAAATTGTTAAAAATATTATAGCCCATATTACGTTAACTTCTATTACACGTTTTAAATTTGAAATCACAATTTAAAATAATATATAAAATTTTAAATTTAATCAAAAGTTTATTAAAATTCTTGTGATGTAATTTAATGTTTGTTTTATTTCTTTTATAAATAAAAACAAATCATGTTATTAAGATGATTTTGTAGATTTCTATTTAAAGTTTGCAAACTAAATATATATAATTTTACAACTGTATAGTTATTAAGTTTACAAACTAAATTCATGTGATATATTTTTGTTAAGATTCATATGTTGATAGAAAAATAGAAATGTCTAATAACAGAAATATGAGAAATTGTCAAAAATATCACATTCATAGTACCATTTTTCATGTTTACACTAATCATTTTTACCTAATGTTAACTAATTTAGATTTAAGGTTTAGAGTTGAGGGGTGGAATAAGATTTTTGGAATGTGAAATTTAAGATTCTAATAAATATATAAATAGATACTTAAACAATATATTTTTTCTAAAATAGTTTCAAAAATAATTTTTAATTTTCAAAAAAAAAGTTTGAAAAAAAAAATCAAAACAAAAATTTATAAAAAAGTTCATATAATTCGAAAACATAATTTTTTTTTAATTTAAATAATTAATTATTATGTATATAAAAAACAAGAGTATGAGAATCTTATACCACTTAATAAATAAAATATTGTTGAAAATATTTTTTTTAGCGACAGTAAACATTAACCAAGAAAGTGGTAAAGATAAAAATTCTTCCAGAAATATGTTCTCTATTAAACTCAAAAGTACTGCTATACTTAGAACAATGAAAATTTTCATTAAAGAATATGTAACTATATCTCATCGGTATATACAATGTGATTAATTATATTTTTTGAAAAGGTATCGTGTAATAAATATCTTAGAAATATAGCATATGCCTCAGTTTATATGTTAACACCATTAGAATATGGGCAAATCTCCAAAATAGCACCATTATAAGTTTATATCACAAAAATAGCACTCAAAAACTAAAATGACCAAAATAGCATTTTATCTTTTGAAAATTTTAATTTTTTTATTTTTCAAAATTTGAAATCTTATCCCCAAAATCTCATTTCTCAACTCTAAACCCTAAACCCTAAACCCTAAACTCTAAACCGTAAACCCTAAACCCTAAACTCTAAACCTTAAACCCTAAACCCTAAACTCTAAACCTTAAACCCTAAACCCTAAACTCTAAACCTTAAACCCTAAACCCTAAACTCTAAACCTTAAACCCTAAACCCTAAACTCTAAACCTTAAACCCTAAACCCTAAACTCTAAACCTTAAACCCTAAACCCTAAACTCTAAACCTTAAACCCTAAACCCTAAACTCTAAACCTTAAACCCTAAACCCTAAACTCTAAACCTTAAACCCTAAACCCTAAACTCTAAACCTTAAACCCTAAACCCTAAACTCTAAACCTTAAACCCTAAACCCTAAACTCTAAACCTTAAACCCTAAACCCTAAACTCTAAACCTTAAACCCTAAACCCTAAACTCTAAACCTTAAACCCTAAACCCTAAACTCTAAACCCTAAACCCTAAACCCTAAACCCTAAATCCTAAACCCCACCCTTTAACTCTAAACCATAAGTTTTTGACTTTTGATAAAACATTAAATGCTATTTTTGTGAATTTTGAGCTTGAATGCTAGATTGAGAACAAAAACTTGATTTAGTGTTATTTTTGTCTTTTTTCTGTTAGAATATGGTTTGTATTTTCATGCGTACGAGTAAACCATGTAAGCGGATAAATATGGTCAAGCAAAATCAAAATATTAATAAACTTAATTGAAATATTAATGCTGCTTCTCCAATCATCTATGTAAGTCTTATTTTATAATTTTCAAAAAAAAAAAGGTATTTAACGAACGATTTGGGTTTGTCGTTAATTTTTCAAACCAGCCGAAATAGCATATTCAAACCAATTTATTATAACCCATCGTTAGTAATTTGAAAAAAAAACATATTTTGTTGGACTATTTAAAACTTAAATGATAATTTTTATTGATGAAAAAAATATAATATTTATCAATATATAAATGGGATTCCAAATTACTACAGTTGACGAGAGGCCCCTTATAGTTAACCTAGCTTGAGCCAAGGTATTACATAAATTTGACCTGAGAGGCCCATGAGATTTTTCTTGGAATAGTCTACCGTACTTGCATAGTTGAGAAATTTTTTATTTTTTTATTTTTATTTTTTATTTTTATTTTTTTAAAAGCAAACGGCTATTCTATTATTCAAATTTGAGGTGGTCTGGGAAACTAGACCGGAATAGAACAACCAACAAAACATAAAGATCCATGGAAAGAACGTGCATTCCTAGGTTGAGATGGAGAAAAATTTTTTTTGGGGGTAAAATTAGTCAAGAAAGTTAAACGCCATATAAAGTCATTTGTCTTATAAAAATACTGCAATTTTGTGATGTTCTTTTTTTCTTTTTGGGTAAAGTTTTAAGAGAAATTACAAGTTCTATGACGTTGAGGATTTTATCCTCCAATTTTTTGTTTGGTTTTCCTCAAATCAACACCTTTTTGTTTATGTTACCATACATAATAAATAGACTATAGCATGCATTATGAACCAATTGAATCAAATACCATAATAATCATGAATTTTTAACCATCCCAGTTTGTTAGCGGCTTGGATCAAAAATAATATAAACTTAAGTTAAAAAATGTATCAGATACCATCATACCAACCCAAAAAAAGCAACCATATATCATCATTAGCTGAACAACACCTTAAAACAATCGATATATAACCTGACTAGTTATTTCGTGTACTATAACGCATGTTATAGTTACAATCTCAAATTACCTGAAAGGCCGACGTTGCAGTTCCAAAAATGAAATCATCTGGAAAATCACTTCTATCAAGTAGTCGAGATTCAGGAGAATGAGAAATAACGTTATTTGTAAACCACGTCGTTATCAGAAGGAGAATGAGAAAAGGTAATTTCATTCTTATTTTCTGGGTATCTGATTTCAAAGGTTCGTGGTTTACTTCAAAGTGAAAAGAGATTTGTAGTCGTTACAAACAATGCGCTTCTGTACCTGTATATATAGAGCTTAGTCTCGTGACATTGATCTACGTGGAAGTGTATATCCTTAGGGTCAAGAACTCTTTTTGCATGTAAAAACTCTCTAGAACGCTTACAACTATCACTCCAAAAAGCTGACGATTCCCCTATTACGTACTTCGATGAAATCGAGGCCAATGCATCCACTATAAACCAAACTACCTTTAGTTGAATATCTAATTACATATGAATATATGGTTTTGTAACTTACATATAAATACATGTTGCAGAAAATATATATTTTATATTTTAGTAGAAGTGGAATAAAATATATTTTTTATATTTTAGTAGAAGTTGAATTAAAAGTTTAATTACTGAAATTCGAAAGAACATATCAATTATTTGGAATTCCTATAGAAATCATGAACAAGAGTACACTTCCACGTACATCAACGTCACGAGACTAAGCTCTATATATACACGTAGAGAAACACATTGTTTGTAACGACTACAAATCTCATATCTTCTCACTTTGAAAAAAACTCACAAATTATTGATATCGAATAACCAAAATAAATTGTTCAAAAAAAAAAAACCAAAATAATAAGAATAAAGTTGCATTTTCTCAATTATTAAACAACATATCAATTATTAAACCATGCAAACTTTTACCAGGAAAAAAACATGCAAACTGTGAACTATAAGAGTAAATTAAAGCGATGCTAACTGCGTTTAGAGTTGGTCGTTTGAAAAGGACATTAAGTTGTAATCTAACTTAAATTAGAAAATATTACTTTAAACAAATCGATTAAGGAAAATACTTATAATCTCCTTTCTCAACACACATTCACTAAATGGATGGTTGGATTTGAATTTGGTTGAAAACATAACAACAATACTAGCACAAACCATTAAATTTATGTTTTAATTGAAGAAAATGTAATATAGTTAAATGATGTGTGGATATTGCTGAAAAAAAAATTGATATTGTTAGGAAAACCAATCTATACCTGTTAAGAAATTAACATATGCTGTTCAAAACTAAATGTAGTTTAGAACATTTTCTAAAATAAAGATGACTCAAACGTAATTATGTACTATCTAAACAGAAAATAATTAAATTAACTCTATTTGGTCTAGTGGTTTAATTGAATATTCATTAATATTTATGTACTTTGAGATATGAATTTTGAGTTTTTGAGATTGCTGTTTATTAACGATTATGTAAATTAATGAAAAAAATATTTACATGACATCTTTGGCATGGGGCAACTGAAATGGTCCCAGTGGCGGAGCCATGTGGTGGGAAGGGGGGTCAGTTGACTTCTACAAATAAATAATTTTAGCTTATGTACCATTGATTTTGGCTGGAACATTTGGTTGCAATCCTTTAGCTTGACCCCATGACACTAATTTGAACCTTTACTTTGACCCATCTTAAAATAATTTTAGTAATATTACGTATTCTATATTACAATAGTTGAGTTTTTGCTCACTCCTGAAGATATCCACGTCAACGACTCCTTTATTATTGTGGGTCCCACAACTTCTAAGCATTGAAACGTAAAAAAATATATTACCAAAATAGAAAAATGTGCATATCTTCTATCTCCATTCCCTCTCTCGATATCTTCTCTCTCCATTCCCTCTCTCGAGACCAAACTTCATCTTTCTTCTCGGCATCTTCACCACCGGCGTGTGCGTCGTGTAGTTGGGAGGGCTTTGCTTCCTTTACTTTGTTTTCGTGGAGGGCTTCATCGGTGTCGAAATTTCGCTCTCTTGGCCGTAGAGGTGTGGAAGAAGCAAAGCGGCGTGGCGGAGAAAAACACGACAATGGATCTCAGATCTTGACTTCTCTAGCTAAGATCCCGTTCGAGGACGACGGGGGAGATGAGATGTCGACGGTTTCTAGGGTTTATGCGAAACAAGGCTTGACGGAGCTCCGGTTTGTGTTGGACTGGGTTTGGAGGGTAAACGGTGGTTTCAAGCAGAGCAGCTGTAGACATTTGTCCTGGTGTATTAGGAGCTCCGGTGATGTTGTCGGATGACTTCTTCGGGTCGCACCCCTCGACGTCCTAAGGAGTGACCGCCGGAGTGGTGTTGATTGAACGGAGATGACGACTTAACCGCCCGTGACGGGGAGAGGTAAAGATTCAAGTCAAGGCGGCGGGGTTGCTAGAGGACAGCTCTCTGTCGTTTAGATCTAGGGTTTTCTGCCTAACCGGTTTAATCTGGTTTAGTTCTAGATTATTTTTGGTTTTTTCACCCAATTCTGAAATTAGTTTTGGTTTTTTCACCCAAGATTTTTACCCGGTTTAGGGTGTGGAAATCGAAATTCGCACTATCGATTTCCGTTTAAATTAGGAAAATAGAAGAACCCTAATTTCCCAGAGGTCCTGAATATCTGCTAATACCACACGCCAAGCAATCAGAACACGAAACGAGAACAGTAATAAAATAAGAAATCGAAAAAGAGAGCAAGATAGTTCTTATTCCGAATCTGCGTTTGAGCGTTTACAACAAGGTAAGTGTCTAGGCTACTAGAGCTGTCGCCGAGATTCCTAGTTCTAAAACCCTAAGACGGCAAAAACCTAATTGAGTCGCAGCTCGAATAACAAAAAACATAAAATTGCCGAAAATCAATCTAAGTACTAAGTTTTCTGTGAAAAAGTCCTCCTCCATGCCTCTCGCCTAGGAC
>NC_027751.1:3276715-3282384 GCF_000695525.1 Brassica oleracea var. oleracea
GCGGTTTTTACGGTAAAGTTTGATCGATAACTTAGAACGGCGGAGAACGTGAAACAGGTTCGCTACGGTATTCGGGAGATAGCATCGAAGGGTAGACGAGAATGCATGGACTAATGTCGTATCGACGTTTCGGAAGAACTCGGTCGCTACGTAACGACCGAGCGAACGCTCGGTCGCTACGTAGCGACCGAGCTTTGGCTCAAGCTCGGTTGCTATGCAACGACTGAGCGGAGCACGCGTTCGGTTGCTGCGTAACGACCCTTTTCGAGCTCTTGTCCGATGACTCGCGTTTCCTCCGCAAAGCTTTTCGTAAAGAAAAATCTATTTCGAAAAAGTATTTGTCGAAGAAGGTTTCTACGTTTTCTTCTTCGGAGATTTGGACGTTAACTTCGTTATAACCGTTTTCGATCCCAACATAGGGTACGATAATATATATAATTTTTGTTGTAAAAAAAAAATATATATAATTTAAAAAAAAAATCAAACGTAAAATCCCTAACTTTTTGTCACTCTGCTTCCTCTCAAGTCTATTGTCGCTGGTTTAAGAAAACAATATCGAGAGTTCCTTCAGCCAAACAAAGAATAAAGGGTGGATAACAAGCTGGAGATGGATTAGACGCAGATGAGAAAGAGAACCCACTAAAAATAGTTATACATGAACTATACGAGTCATCAACAACCATGGCTATAGGAACTTCAGACCAGGAAAATATTGGAACTTTACTTGAAGTTTTGAATCATGGCACTAAACCTCCACAAGAATCATTATCTTTTTCTGAAAAAATGACAGATCGCTCATGAAGAGTTTTCAGTAGCCAAGTATCAGTAAATCCAAATTGCATAACAAGTTTTATATACATGTCGTTATACTTTGCTGAAGCCACGTATTATATGATCCTACATAATTTATCGGAAATAGTGAATTGTGATAACAATAAAGTAGCATATCTCAAACCAACTGAGAGCTCGAGACTAGATAAATTAGACCACTATGTATATTGAGTTAGTTCAGATCACAAACAGAGTCTATAATTGGAAACAACTTTAGCGTTCCCACTATACTACAGAAAACGTAACGTTATTCGTGACCTTTCGAAATTTCATAATTACAGGCCAATGAAAAATTATACATAACATCCAACTTTACTAGGCATGCAAAAAGAATAAGTAAAATTAAATCAAAAGTCCAAACATGCAGGAGGCCTACAAGCTGGGTCACATAAAAAGAAATGTCTTAATCTTAGCATTAAGAAGGTCCAATGTTATAAAAGTTAATAAGTTATGCCACTAGGATCAACATAAGAACCTCACAAACATTAATAAACTTTTGAGTTTAAGAGGTTGAAAGCTGAGACACGTCCTCTTTCTGAGCTTGGTATGCTCTATGTATGGTAAGGACCAAAAACACAAACAAAAACATGCAACTTATTAAGCAAAATCTTAAAGGGGGTTTTGCAAAATTGACTCAAAACATGAACTCAACCACAAAAGTAAACTACGTTTTTTTGGATTTTTCTTTTTCCCTATTCACTCCACAAGTTCACATTATTTATGAAAATACCATTAGCTTTCTTTTTTTTTCGAAATGACATTTTTACTCTCTCAACCTCATCATCTTCATGTATTTACAAGATTGTCATTGTCATCAATACATCAACCAGTCGATAAGAAAAAAGATCTCTTCTCCTTAATAGTCGATAAGATCAGACAGCGGGCAAAAGGATGAAAAAATCGGTTCCTATCCTCAGCTGGGAAGATGACATTGTTGAAGAGTGTGCTATCTCCCATGCCCAACCACGCAATGCAATGTTTCAAACTCCCATTATCTCTATGCAAGAGGATCCAATCTGTGTTGACTCGCTTTTGGTGGGACTCTAATACAGGAGAGAAGAAGATGTCATGGATAGCCTCAACTACAATGACCAAATCAAAAAAGGATGGAGGTTTGGGATTCCTTGATATCCAATGTTTCAATGACGCGCTTCTTGCTAAATTCAGTTGACGTATCCTAGAATCCCCAACATGCTTGCTAGCTCGTGTACTCAAAGGCAAATATTGCCAAGACCAAGATTTCATGCAAGTCTCAGCTCCTAGCTCCTGCTCTCATGGATGGAGAGGAATACTTATAGGAAGAGATCTCTTAAAAGAACAACTAGGATGGGCGATTGGTAATGGCGAAAATGTACTGGCTCTCATTACTAGCACTGGAGTGTCCCGTGGGACCAGTCCCTGAGGATGAAAGGTCCCTAAAAGTCTCAGATTTGATCTTGACTGAAACCAAAGAATGGAGCTGCCAGAAGATCGAAAGGCATTTCCCCCTACTCCGAAATGATATCTTAAGCATCAAGACCAGTAAATGGGTGGGGGGGGGGGGGGAGAAGACAAACAAGTCTGGCTTCGACATAAATCCGGATCCTATACTACCAAGACGGCGATTGAAAAGCAACAAAACAACTCTGATCAGAACCCCATAGTAGCTCAGGACTTGCTAAAAGAGGTATGGAAACTAACTACCTCTCCAGAGCTAAAATTGTTCATTTGGAAGATCAAACACAGAGCACTACCAGTTGGCGATAGACTAGAAGCTAGACAAGTCCTATCAGGTACCAAATGTATTCATTGTGAGGGTCACAAAACTATCTCCCATCTATTTTTCCAATGTCCCTACGCGCTAAAAGTATGGGAATTGGTACCTTTCTCTCGTGGGTTCACCCAATGTCTCTGAACACTTTCGATCTGGAATGGAAATGGCTACTCCTTACAGTTGTTCTCCCTCCTGTGGGTCTTGGAAACGGGTCTCTAGCCCCCTGGATCATATGGGCCATATGGACGACAAGAAATCAATAACTGTTCCAAAACAGGAACTTTTCCGCTCTAAAAACTGTTACCAAAGCTATTTGTGATGCAAAGGAATGGCTAGCAGCCCAATTACCTGTGCAAGCTACTGATCATCATTTAAAGCCCCGACATAACATTTTGACGGCTGAGGTAATCTGTAAATCAGATGCGGCGTGGAAGAAGGAACTACAGGCAGTGGGTCTTGCTTGGAGCTTCTACCGACCCCAAAAGGAGCGATTAGCTCCCATAATCAACCAGCAGCATATGTGACTTCGTCCCTCATGGCAGAAGGTCTACCACTACGTGCAGCGATGGAACAGGCCATTGCCCTACAGATGAAACGTGTGGACTTTGAATCGGACTCCCTGCCACTGGCGACGACAATTGCTGATGGATCAAGCTTCTCTGATCTCCATGGCATTCTCTCTCATATCTATCTCTTGTCAATTTCCTTTGATTCTGTCTCTTTTAGATTTTCTCGGCGAGAGTCCCTCTGTTTTGAGGACTCTGTTGCAAAGAAGACCCTCTTAGACTTTGCGTTGACCCAAACCATTGAACCGGTTTTGGTTTAATTAAATGAAAATTTCGCCGGTGCACAAAAAAAAAATCAATACATCAACCACCATGAACAACCAATTTGAAGCTCTTAATGCACCTCAATCGCTTTACACTTCTTCTTTGTCAATTCTTATCAACTAAAAACAATATTTCTTTCACTTTCTCTCCATATTCATCCAAAAAAATCCCAAAATTTTGATTCTAAATTTTTATGGTTAATAGAGCCATTGAAACTTGTGATTCTTGGTGGGTCACTTTTGTTTGAGATTCTAGGTGCTTGGAAAATACTTATGTGTGCTAAACAAGTTATCTCACTAGTTGAAACTATGAAATTGAGATTTTTTCCAGATATGTTCGTCCAGACGACTTACAGGTAAGTCTTCTGGCTGTAGACGACTTACCTGGAAGTCGTCTGGTCAATGCAGAGGTTAGTTTTGCAATTGAATTTTAATTTATTTTTTCTAGACGACTTACAAGTTAGTCGTCCACTTTTGTTTGATAAAAGAAAAATCGAGACGACTTACATGTAAGTCGTCTAGGGAAAACAGGTTAGTTTTGCATTTGACTGGAATGTGTCAGAAATTTGACTTTTCCTGGACGACTTACAAGTTAGTTATCCAGTAGAAAATTAAAAAAATAATATTTTTTTTTCTAGACGACTTATTCTCAGGTTAGTTTTGCAATTGAAATATTAAACAAAATTTTTTTTTCTAGACGACTTACATAGAAGTCGTCCGTCCGACGACTTACATGTAAGTCATCCAGGATTTTATTCCGAGATTATGGTCAAACCTTGCTTATCTTGGACGACTTACAGATTAGTCGTCTAGGAAAAAAACTCGAGACAACTAACGTGTAAGTCGTCTAGAAAAAAAAATTGGTTTAACAATTCAATTGTAAAACTAACCTGAGACGACTTGCAAGTTAGTCATCTATAAAAATAAAATATTAATTTTTTAATTTTCTACTGGACGACTAACTTGTAAATCGTCCAGGAAAAGTCAAATTTCTGACACATTCCGGTCAAATACAAAACTAATCCATTTTCCTTAGACGACTTACATGTAAGTCGTCTCGATTTTTTTTTTATCAGACAAAGGTGGATGACTATCCTGTAAGTCGTCTAGGTTAAAAATCAATTCCAAAACTAAACTAAATGGACGACTTCTAGGAAGTCGTCTGCGTCAATGTTTAATAAACTTTCATTTTCTCTAAACCTATAAAGACTTTTTAATATATTTTTGTTAATTCATGTATATTAGTCAATATTAGGGCTACTGAATGAAATTTATAACTTAATTAGAAATATTTATGAGGTTACCAATATTCACGTTAATTAAAGCTTCTACCTGATCCGAGAAGACTTTCGTTGAAGTCTTCTACGTTAGTTCTTAAGTCTTCTACGCTAGTTTTTGAATAACTTGTATATTTAAGAGTGATAAGTAACTTCAAGATATGTAAAACTCATATTTTCAAAATATGTTTTCTCCCTTAGTTTTATTAAATTTGACTAAGTTTTTCAACACAAACTTGTAAGAAATGTGATATGCTTTGACTAGTTACTATTATTTGTTTACATCTCTTAAGTATTATTGTTATAGACACCAATGATGATTATTGTTATGAGTTGGAAGAAGGGTTAAAATGCTTCTTAAAACGTTGTATCAATATATATGAGGCTACCAACATTCTTGTTTATTAAGATGAGAAGAAGACCATTGGAGTTTATTATTGTATATGGGAGATCCGAAGATAAGAAAAAAGCTATTGAAGTATATTATTTCATTGATTAGTAAATGTGTAAACACATTGTTAGCACATATATTACATCCTGGGAAACATTATTACTGATTTTACAAAAAAAATCAGAACTAAAAGAGTAGACATGTAAATCACAAAACAGACCACAAACAAAACTATTATAGATCATTCATCTACAAAGACAAGCTTGGACTCCACTTGATATGGAAGAAGACTTCGTCAGAAGACTTCCTGGAAGTCACCTGGAAGACTTCCTGGAAGTCGTCTAGTGCATTATATTTTAGACGACTAACAGGTAAGTCGTCCCAGAATTCTTCCAGATCTGAAAAACCTGCATATCAAATCCAGATCTGAAAAACCTGCATATCAAAAAACGTTAAAATGGCTTTAAAACGGAAAAAATGAGTAGAAGATAAGATAAATCTACCTTTATAGAACACACAAAAATACATATCTAAAATTACAAGATCTACCTTTAAATGAGTGGAAGATGAGAACCATCTAATTAAAAA